>NC_054054.1:114718213-114873790 GCF_017639655.2 Falco naumanni
GGGAAGCGCCGGCCCGGCCCGGCGGGGGGAGCCGCCCCCTCAGGCCCCGCTGAGCGCCTCTGTGAGGAGTTTCTCCCCAAAGTGGTGTTAATCTTCATGCAGGTGGTGTTAGGCGAAGCAAACCGACTTGCTGTTCGAAGTTTCTCACCAGAAGTGGTGGCTCAGCGTAGCGAACCAAGTCATCTCTGCTCGTGCTACTGATACTGTATGAATTCACTTTAGGATAGAATAAACCTTGTAGTTAAAATATAATGAATATAAGAAATATATTCTAATTAAATTAGTAGTTGCACGACAAAAGCTGCTATGAAATCCTCTGTACAGCCCTGTACCAAGGCTAAGAACTTATATTTACTCGAAGAATGTAGGTGTAGTAATTAGGTCATGTAACCATAGTCTGAAAGTAATAATTAATGAAATAACTGATCAAAGAAGGAGTCTGTTTCTCTTTCTTTAACTTTCTCTAACAAGGGACCTGTTTATAAGTTATCTAGAGAGAGCGACTAAAAGAAACAAGCAGAAGACGGTCGACAAGGACATAAATTAGTTCAGATCCATATGAACACTGCAAACTGGCAAGATCATCACATACCAGGCAAGAGGTGAAAAGCACACCATGAGGAAGACCTACGGCCTTCCTCCCAAAGACCACCGCCCACGTCCAGAAGACCCCTGCCCACAATTCTTGGAGGAATTTGCGCAAGCGCAAAGGACTGATAAGCTAATTAACATACGAAGCGAGAGTAGGCGGGATTATGTAGTGAATATGTATATACATTAATTGAATATTCATTGTTTTATTGTAGAAATATAAGATAATTGTTTACTTTAAACATGCACGTTAGGCGGAAGGATCCCCCGTGCATCCAGCGCTGCCAATAAAGGATACTCAGCCACTAAGAAACTGTGACTTTGTTCTTTAAATCACTACCACATAAGGGGATTCTGCTCCACCAAACTCACCGTGTGCCAGCATGGAGATGTGGCAGTATTGTGTTGGTGCAGCAAATAGTACTTGTACAGTTAGACCCCTGATGGACGATGCTTGTCCTGCCTGTGGGACTCGCTGGGCCCACCATGCCCCCGCAGCCGATGCTCCCGCTCCTTGCTCCGGTGCCTTCAGTGCCGCTGGGTTGGGAATGCTGGTCACCTGCAGCCTCCCAGGGAGGATGGGGACGCACAAGGAGCTGTTATAGTTGAATTTGAAATCACTAGAGTCCGAAATAAATTCACTAAGTATTTATTAAGGCAGGAAAGCAAAAACAGCGTGCTGGGCGGCCGGGGAGTTGCAGCTCCATCCAGGCTCGCAAATTCCGACAAGTAACACAGCTCTTTTATCCTCCACTTCAAGGCCGGTTTAAGCAAACGGTAATGCTCTCAGTCCCGTAGCAAGAAGCTGTATATTACAAAACTAGTCTATTTTTACACTAAATTCAAGAGGAAGACAAAGGTTGTCATAGTAACATGAGATTATGGTTTAACATTGGCCTTGAGAAAGTACATCTCGCAACCTCATGGTTAACTCTTTTCTTGCCAGACTAAACATTCTCAAGTCTGTTGCAGCAAGATCATTCCTTTTGTTAAAAGCTAATTTGATCAGCAAATTACCCTTAGTTACTTATTACAGAGCTGTGCCACAGGTGCTGCTAACTCCTAAGGACCTCTTGTATTCCAAGTTTTGCTACAGAAGCAGCAGTCCCTTTGAGCGTTGCTTGGGCGATTTGCATGATGGAAGGAGTTCTTTCTCTTGCTGAAGAATACTGAAAGTAGCTGAAATTCTTGTGCGTTCTGTAATTCACCTTCCTTCTCCACACTACAGTACCTCATGTTGTGGGATTCACTACCAGCTACCAAGCGAACGGGAAGATTTGGCAAAAATGGCAGTGTGGAAGGCAGAGATACCATCTGAAGGTACTGGTGGCTAAAAAACTTCCTCTGTTTAGAGGATGTGTGTAGCAAAGCATTGAATCAATATTGACTGTTTCTCTAAAAGATCTAAAAGTAATGTAAGAAAAACGAGTTATTTTTAGAAGGCCTTTTATGAATAGGTAGTGCTTTTGTGGCTTTGGCATCAGGAGGTTTATTTCTATTCAATCTTAATTCTGTGATGGGGTGAGTGAAGCTAAATGAGGTGGATACTTTTTGGAAGAAAAAGCCGAACAGAAACAGATGGTGAGGGGGAGAAAGTAAAAATAGGAAACTGAAGCAAATACATTGTTAGAGATGCTGGTTTTCTCTAGTGAAAATGTACTAGCTTATTAGTTTGATTACTCTGCTTGTTTAACAGTTCCTTTCAGCTTTTTTTGGTTTACTTCATGTTTTCTATATGAGAGTTTTTATTTCACATTAGGTACTACACAGCTTAATTTATTTGCTTTTTAATATAAAAAAGTATTATTCTTTGCAGATACAATGATAGGTGAAAGACTGAGGTTATGAAGCTCACGTGAAAGCATTTAAATGTGATGAATCATCCTCAGCAGTGACTGATAAACATAAGAAACTCTACTTTTGTATTAGTTTACATAGATCAAGATGCAATAAGGATGCAGGTCTTGCTAGACTTCTGTACAGTTGATTTTTCTTAAAGTCTCTTAGAATACAGTAGTTCCTGGTTTGTATTATGAAGGCCCAAATGACTAGGAGCTCAGTTTTGAAAATGAGCATGCTTTCTGCAAGTCTACACTTGAAGCCTTTGGGTCAATCTATCTTTTGTATACTGTTCTTAATAAATTGGGTTGTTCGGAAAGCATTAAGGATTTTAATGCATGCAAAGACTCTTGCTGGAATGACTTGTGTGGTGATAAACCTTGCAGCTTTCAACTTTATTCTTAGTTCTCTTTATTAAACAGTTGCCATTCATTCTGTTTCAGGTCAGAAAGAAACTGGTTAAAGCTGTTGATGATGAGAGAGCTGGTCTTTGTGGAGGGCTAATTAATATCACTGCTGTACTGTATTTTTTAATGGGGTATCAGTATTGCACTGGAACGTGGAAATATATGACTTTGTGCTAGTGTCATAAATCACTTTTTATCTAGGAATAACTCTTTTGTAACAAGTGGCTCAAAAAGCAAAGTGAAGAATCACTGCAGTAGGGTATTATGAAGCCCAAAATATTAAGTGGGGTCTAAAAGAGATTCAGTTAATGGAGTAAATGTCTTTCCGTGCCTGCTTAACATAATGGTTTGGATTCGCCCTATTGCCTTCAAAGTCCTTAAATCACTGGTAACTGGAAACTGGGAGAATATACCACATAAGGATCAAGCATCCCCATACATTCTGGGAACAGGCAACATGGCTGGATAAACTTGGATTCTGTGTGGTTTTTATTGGCTTTTATTATATTACATAGATAAATTATTTATTACATGAAGGCGGCATTTCCAAGGAGTAGATTTTCAATCCCCTTTCACAAAAATATATAAAGCATGACATAAATGGAGTATTTTCTTAAGTTTGTAAAGTGCCTTATTGCTATGCTTACATTTGGAAACTAAATATGCAGGAGCTCAAAGATAACATGTTTGCTCTGGAAACTAATGAAGCACAGTAAAATATTTATCAGCAGAAAGGTGATAGTATAGCAAGGATTTTCCGTGAGAAGTTGATGGTAAGGGAGAGAGAGTGAGTTGAAGTAATGTAGCAGAGAGACTGCTATAAACTGTATAAACCTCTGAAATTCTTTCCTGCATGGCTGCAGTTGCGGTTCAGGAGCAGGCAGTGTGCTGCACCTGGTGCCCTCAGTTACATTTCTTTGCATTGCTGTGGAGGAAAATGAACCTTAACCTTTGCTGAGCCTGGGGTTTTGGCTTTGAAATTTCATTCCAAGGTGGCAGCTGCTACTGCCTTATAACATACACTTCATTGTACTAGGAATGCACGTTTAATAAAGGAGTTGTGTGAAACAGTTCAGGGTCAAAATATTAACCTTACTGATACGGACATCCAAGTGGTAAAATCAACATTAATATCGGTGGGATTAAAAACATTCCCTTGCTGGGTCTGTCACACAGCCAGGATCAGCTGAAGTAGGAGAAATTAATACTGGCTAGCAGACCTCCTTAATGAGGAGGAACAGAAAAAAATCACAAATATGGCAAGATACATTAAGAGCTTTAATTTTTATCTTATCTGTTAATTCATTGTTGAGAACACAGACATGCATCTTTATTTTTAAATGCTATTTTTAACCTTACTAGTGTGCGTAACAGCAGTAGCTTGCTTAACTTGGCACAAAAGACGAGTTGCTGCATATTTGCTTTTGTTTCAAAATTACTTGGTAGACGTAAATGTTGTTAGTACCCCCTTGCTTTTCTCAGCAGCTTTGTGATTTCAAGATAAACAGGAACTTCTAAACACACAACAGCTTTTAGTGGTTAACACAGTTCCATTATTTGGAATGTGAATCTATTTATACAGACAGTAACTGTGTTTGTTAAGGCAATCAGAGGAAACAAGTATGAAAAGTCTCTTAAACAGTCACCATTTACTTGGAAACAGTTATCACCAAGTATGTATTTCACATAAATAATGGTTATAGCAGAGGAATGATCTCATTCTTAAAAGGGTAAAATACAGGGGATTATTGTTACATACATGTATCACTGAGAAATTGTGCTGTTTTGAGACAACCTGTAATTATGCTATGGTAATTCCTTTAAAACTTCTCCATTAAACTCACACTAAAATGTGTCATGCAAATCTGCTCACATACTGTTGTAAATGATGCATGTAAATAGATGTCACAACATGGCTTTTTTCTTTCAGTTCTTTATTTTCAAGTTACGTAAGTGTTGGACAAAACCCAAACAGATGATTTTGTTTCCGTTATTCAGCTGATTCAACAGATGCAAATAAATGTTTCTATAAGCCTTCAGACATCTACAAGTTCTTTAGCTAGCTTGTTTGACTTGTTACTGTGGAGTCTACCAAAACTGACCAGAAAAATAATAAAAAGGAAATTGAGAGGTATGACTGTCCCTCTTGTTGTTTAGATAAAATTAGCCATAAATATTGCTAACTTGGTCTGTATTTTTAGCTATTTATTTAAAAATTAAGTACGTGTCAGCAGAGGTGTGTGGAGGTGCTAAGAAACTAGCAGATTGCACGCTGCATACTGTTGTCATTATAATGCATTGTGACAACACGGATTCCAAACTTACGCTGCATTTTCTTTTTGCTTCTATCACTAACATAGTATTTCCCTTTCAAAAGGTAAATTTCAAACATTTTCTGCTTTTCAGAGGAAGATTCTAGTTTTGTCTCTGAATCTGATCTTTCAGAAGCTACAATAATAATACAGATTTTTTTTAATTAATATGGAGAATTGTTGCTTGGAAAACCTATTTTTTACCACACATTTACTGAAGTTTGTTACTAAATATTTAAAAATATAGTTACCTACTTCCTCTCAGCTGCAGTGACTTGCAGATACCAGTTTTTACCTCAGCATCTCTAAATGCTCCTTCAGATGTGCCTGTAGTTAATTGCAGATTTTAACATTAAGAAAAGGGCTTTTAACCAGTTTCCTTAACGCCGGTTCATGCCCGCTGCAAAGGAGCCCTGCGGGCACCGCCTAACGCGCCAGGGACAGGGGCACAGCCGCGGGGCTTCGCGGGCCCGCCGCCCGGGGGGGGGGCACCGGGGGCAAGGCCGGCTCGGGGCTGCGGTGCCGATGATGCCCGTTACCGGCAGGTGGCCGGAGCCCCCGTGCCGCCCGGGGAGCGGGGCTGCCCGCCCGCCTCGGCCCCGGTAGGGCCCGCCGCACGTGACCGCGCGTCATCAGCGCGCGCCGCCCGCCGGTCACGTGCCCCGTGTTTATCTCGTCGCCGCTGGTGCGGCCCGGCTGCCGGTGGGGGCGGCGGGTGAGCGGCCCCCGGGGCGGCGTGAGGGGCCGGCGGGGGCACGGGAGGGGCTGGGGGTTCGGCAGGCGGCGGGGAGCGAGTGTTTCCCTCAGGAGGGGGCGAGAGGCGGGGCTGCCCGCGGCCCAGTGCCGGGGCCTGGCTGGAAGCGGCCGCGTTCCCAGGCGCCGCTTCGGAGAGCGGGCCGCGCCCCCGGGGGGGCTCCCCTCAGCCCGCGGCGGGGGTAGCGGCTGGGAGCCGCCCGTGCCCGGCGGGTGCTCCCTCGGCTGCGGGCCGCTCTCATTTATAGCGCTTTAGGCTCTTAACTCCATAGGAGCAAAAGGCTTATGGTGTCTGGCAGTCGGTCCCCGCTGTGACGGTCCGGAACGCTGAGGTATAACGTGTTGCTCAGAGCTGCGTCTCACTAAATAGTCTTTCCTTTGTTTCTAGGCTTACGATGTCAGTGCCAGCAAAGAGGTGTGGAAGGCCCCCAGTGCTGACTTTTCTGGAAAAGAAAAAGAGAAAGCAAAGTCTTGATAGAAGAAGGGGGAAAACAAGGATTTATGTGGGAAATCATATTGACCGATGGTTGACACTGAAGGAAAAGCTGGATTTCAGAAATGATGCCGACGTTGCAGGGTTTTTACTGGACTTGTGAGTAGATTGTTTCTTCTCTGTTTACTAATAGCAAGTAAATAATTATTGGTGTTAATACCAACTGTGTATTTTCTTTCTAGGTATGACAGCTATGACCCATTGTCAAAAGCTCCAATCTGTTCCCTCCCTGAGGGTGTGAGAAGAATTACTGTGAAAGAAGAAAGAGCATCGTCAGGAAGCACCTCTTTAATAGCAGCTGATGGAACGTTAGTAGTATATTCTCTTTATATGTAAGGGGCCGATGAAACACTGTTCTTTATAGTACTTGAAAGACTGTAGCTGACATTTAAAAAAATGGGATGGAAGTTATGTAAAAGAGAGGAAAGTATACAGCTAACTTTATTAAAAAGGAAGGTTTGTTAATATCCTTTGTAGAGCAGCTTATGCATTTGTTGTTTGTATTGTTGTACTACTATTCTAGACAAAATTTTTTTGCAGAATAAGTGTTTAAATTAACAATTTGTGTTATGTTGACAGGTATGACAATGATAACCGGCTGTCTAAAGAATATGCTTGCTCTGAACTTGGAGATGTGAGAATTGTAACTGTGAAAGAAGAGAGGGAGATGCCACATGATTGCTTGTCAACGGAGGCAGATGACACGTTAGTGATACTATGGGTTTTTGCATTTGAAAATATTTTACATTGATTTTATTGTCACATTTAATTTTGTTTATTAGAAAATCATATCATTCATGCTTTGATTCATAATCTAAACCCGTCTTGGTACATAACAGTTGGTCTAGTCCTTCCAAGGCAAGAATCTGAGAGATTTTGGAAAATTTCTAAGATCCTTAGAGTACATACAGCAAACCTGCTTGTGCAGTGACTGCGTTCCTTAAATGTGTACAAGTTTCATTAATGGAACAAGAAAATAGCTAGTACTTTGAGTGTCATAGTCACTTTAGTAAGCAGTTAGGTTTTTACGGTAGTACAGTCTCCAGACAAATGCAATTGCATGTGCTTTAACCTTTCTCAAAAGAAAAATGTTTCATTGACTGAGTGATATTACCTACAAAGTGATGTGTTAACCTGTCTAAAAATAGTGCCGTGCTCAACGAGGCAACTGTACCATCAGTCGACTGCTGATTTCTTTTACTGCAGTGTCATCAGTAACTGAGGCATTCACAATTGAGATCAGAGGAGCCTCAAATAGGTATGCTTGTCCATTACTCTTTATTTAGGTTTCAATTATCCACAACAGTGTTACTGAATAATTGTACTTTAATCCGTGTCTTAGTTATCTGACCTTTAAAAAAATGTATCTTTTAATGTGTGCAGGGGGACACTGAGAACCTAGGACATTACATTGGCATTGCATGGTGTGTCCAAACCCCTCGCCAGTATGGTGAAGTATGTAACGCACGTGCGTGTTTATCTGATTCTCGTTTTCCACTGTGGTTTTGCTTGTGACTTTCCTAATTCTTTTTACTTTTGATTTTAGTAGGTGAACGAGTTGGGGTTCTGAAAGCAATTATATGGCACAGAAGAATTCTTGGAAGCTAGGTCAGGAGAAAATAAATACCAGTGCTGATGAAGCTAACAAATTCAAGTACATTCTTCAAAATAGTGTTTTTGTCTGGCAATGTAATTTTAGTTTGGAGTGCAGCAGTAATTGAATTCCTGGGACTGATTTGATACAGGTGAGACAGAGGGTTTGTTCCTAATTGATTGCTTACTTCAGCCTTCTGAGATATGTGAAATTCTGTGAAAAGTTGTTTGGTATGAGAAAAACTTTGTTGCCCTAAAAGGTAGAGGATATGGTGCTTTAAGTCTCATGATGTCTATGCGAAGATGCTAAATTGCACCGTATACATCTCACCTCTTGGCAACATACAAGTGATCAGACACATATGCAGCGGTAACTGTATAAGGCTAAGAAATGACAGCTGTCTAAGAATAAAGATATTAAAAAAATGAGGGGTTTACGGGACAAACATCCTAGGGCACGCAGTGTTATTCTACCTACCAGGAGCAGTTGTGTAGCCTCCCTACGAAGAAAATAGTTTTGTGTTCCAGTGTCTGAACACCATATCACTGGTAACGCTTTTGGGTTTGTTTTTCATTCACAGTATAGCAGCGAGGTAGTGATGATCTTACTGAGGGATTCTTATTAGCTGTGGGATAACCATGCAGCGGTCAAGTGATTTGGCCAAAGTCATGTTGGTAGCTGAACTTGGGTCTTAGAACTAAACTCGATTACTAAGGGTTTTTAGTTGGGTGGGCAAAATTCTTAATTGTAGTGGGTTTCTGTTTGAAAGAAACCGTGGTTATGTTAATATATACTTTTTTTTTTCTTGTTGTTTTTTAAAGGTGTGGTACTGCACTTCCTATTGAAGGGTGGAGATGAAGGCAGGTATTTCCTGCTTTCCAGGCATTTGGGTGTCATGTTTTCCTGTTGCAGTTATTGTTTTGGGCCTTACAAAGTACGCCTTTTCATTCTGTGCTGCTGTGTAAGGGCTAAGAAAATACTGAGGTCTTGTTGAAGGTGCTTTATTAACAAATTCTGAACTAATAGTCATAAAACAGCTGTTGTATTCTAGGCCTTTTACTGTCTAGTTGCAGGTTGGTTAAACACTTAACTGTTAAGAAACTGGAAATACCAGAGATGATGGAGCAAGAACATTTAAACTCACGTGCTTCATCATTGGCTTTAATGTTTGGTTTCTTGTCTTGGTTTGGGAGTCTTCCTGGTGATGATAGCTTTCAGAGGTTGTTGTTGTAGAGAATTAAATTGATGGAGAAAGAGTGAGGAAGTCAAGTAGCAGGGATTTTGAGACTCTTGCCAGGTGAAATGGTATGATTTTTTGAGTTTTGGCTGTTAGGAACCGTTGGAATGTTGAAATAACACAGGAAGAAAAGAATGTACAGAAATCTAATTTAAAGTATTAGCAGGGCATACCCAAAGGGAAGTGTTACTGAACCATGTCCAGTTAGGTTCCTGAACACAATGAGTTCTCCTCTAATGCTTCATTCTGTTATTAACTATCAACTTTAACATACAGAATACCAACCAAGCTAGATTGAAAATTCTTTTTCTACTTTACGTGTAACAAGTACAAAACTGTCAAAGCAGGTATTTTGTTGTTTTTCCTTTAATGTTTGTTATTTGCTCTGACATTAAGATTGAAGAATGATGAGTCAGAGTAGTTGAAGAGGTTTTTTTGTGGAAGCTTTGGGAGATTTTGGATTCTTCTGCTTTTGCAATATTTGATTTATAGAGATTCAAAAACTCCTTTACTTGTACCTTTATTAATGAGACAGATTCTCATGACAGAACTGCCTGACGAGATTTTAGATTGGGGCTTAGGCTGCATAGTAGGAAAAACTTCTTCACTGAAAGGGTGGTCAAGCACTGGAACAGGCTGCCCAGGAGGTGAGGAAATCACCATCCCTGGAGGTGTTTAAAAACACATATATGTGATGCTTAGGGACGTGGTTTAGTGATGGCCTTGGCAGTGCTGGGGTAATGGCTAGACTTGATCTCAAAGGTCTTTTCCAAACTAAATGATTCCATGATTTGGTTATGGAATGTATCTTTTTTTTTTTTTTTTGGCCTTTATTCACTAAGAAATTAAACAGAATACAAGTACAAAATAAATACTCAAAAGTGTTTGGTGACTGAAACCTGTAGGACGCGATGGTGTCAGTCAGTAGTAAATGATTAGTTGGGAAGCCCCAACCTTGAAGGTAGGCTTCAGCTTCAGTTCCTGTCTCTCCTAAAATAGTAGTAGCAATTCCTTTTAGAATTGTTTGCTACATAGCTTTTGTCACAATTGTGGGATCTTGCAAGAGTCTATATTGCAGAACTTCTCTTAAGTAATCTGAAAAGCTGTACAATTGCTGTCCAGACAAGGTAGTTGTAAAGTGTAATTCCCTAGCTTGGAAAGAAAATAAACGATCTTGAGGACAAGTCCAGTAAGCTGTTTATGCTGAAGACTTACCACAACACCGGTGTGAACTGCTGAGGAGTTTATTAGCAAGCAGGAAAACTTAAATTGTATTTAAAAGAAAAAAAAAAAAGCCTGATAAAATAACCTAAAATAACCTGCTTAGCAGGACAGCTTCCTGTGCTCTATCAACAAATTGATTTTCAGTTCTTTGTTTTGACTAGTCTTGCATTCAGATTCTCCAAAC
Organism: Falco naumanni; assembly: GCF_017639655.2. NCBI lineage: Eukaryota > Metazoa > Chordata > Aves > Falconiformes > Falconidae > Falco > Falco naumanni. Next base: position 114,728,848 of record NC_054054.1, read on the forward strand.
CTGGCCAAAGTATAAAGTAACAGTTCTTAATTGAACTAAAATATTCTGCATGTACTGGTTTTGGTCTTTAGTGTTCAGTTTGTTTTCAGTTAAAAAAAGAAAAACAAAACAACACAGCCCTATCCGCCACCAAACCACAGCCTGTGGTTATTTTGCTGATACAATGTGAAAGTGAATGTGCAACACTGCTTTTCCTTACAGGAAATTAAGATTGAGTGATTAGTCTAAGATAATCAAATAATCTACTTTATTTTAATGTTAAATGTTGATCTGTGCTTCACTTGGTGAAACCTGTGTATATACATGATAAAAACCTAAGATGTTGGTTTGATTATATGTATTGCACAAATTGAATTACTGTAATATTTCCCATGATTTAAAAATTAGAAGATTATATTAGAGGAATGTACTTGCCTACAGATACTTTGTGAAACAATGCAAACATATTTCATATTTAGATATTTGAATGCCATATTGTAACTGTTATCATTGTGTTACTTTTCAGGGTGACCAGCAAGAAGAGAATCAAGCTCTTGCATAACAGTGCTGGGGCAGTTTTTGGTCCATTTTGATTTTGCTGTGAGGGTATTGTGAACTATAAAGAATTACTGTAAGTTGTAGTACGAAGTTCCGTGTTACTTGTTGAACAGCACATTAAATTTAATTACCTAAAATTGTATTGTGTTATGTTAATATTAATAAAGTGTGTGGAGTGGATTATTTCACTGGGAGAATCTATGTAGTTCTCTGAAGGGCAACAAGGAACAAGAAGCCAAAAAGCTTGAGCAATGCCTATTAGCATATTTATAATTTATGAACTTTCTTTAGGTTCTGTTAATGAAAAAGTTCATCACATTTTATTTAAAACTCAAAGGGTTAAAACAGAAACAACGTTCTGGTAGAAGGTACAGCATCAAGCATGCTTCTAACCGGAATGTGTTTCTCAGAATGCTTTTTCATGGCAAACAAATCTAACGTATTTCACATACTGGAAGGTATTCTGGCAGTTTATTGATGCACTGAAAAATTATGGGTAAAAATATTGGACTACATCGTGTGTTTTGTTAGTGCCTTCAAAAAAATGAGCAATCAAGATCAGATACCATGTCATTTATCTAAATATATTTTGTTATTTAATAATTTGATCTCTTACTTTGGCTTTTGATACTACAAAAGCTGGTATATGATACCTCTTAATTATTTTCTTTTCTAACAAAGATGAAGTAAGCGTGGAGTACTCTTAGTAACTGAAGTTCAACAGAATAGTGTTGGCAGTTTTGAATTTGTTTTGTAGTTACCAAATATGGGTAATTCTGGAAAGTTTTTAACTGAGAAACTGTGAAATTAGTATGATTGTATTCAATATATGTTTTTCAGAAGGACAGAAACTCCCAGTCTTCTGACCTTTTTTTTTTTTTTTTTTTTTTTAACCCCCCCTTCTTTAACCGCATGCTTTCATAAATGTTTAGATCTTGATCTTACAGTATTCAAGCCAGCTGGCTTTTCCCATCAACTTACATTAGAACAGCATCTCTCTAAGGAGAAATTCTCCTAATTAGGTCATTATATTCAACATTCAGTTTTTTTAATGAGCTACTTCACCTGCTATGAGAAACTGCTGTTCTTAAATATTCTTTTGTTGCTTTGAAGTATAAAAATTCAACATTGCCTTTTTACCAATACATCTTTTGCAAACGTTGCAGAGCACCCTTTTTTTAATGAAGTAGATAAGACCATTTGTTGAAGCTTTCTCAAAATGAAAATACGACTTCCCCTGTCTTTCTGTGTTCGCTCTCTGCTCTGTATCTTTCAAATTTTTGACTACCAAGCACTCATTCATGTAAGTGACTCAGTTTGGCTCATAGAAAAAGTATGTGACACTAGTTCTCAGTGAAGTTTATCTTTCAGCGCCACCAGATTTCCTGTTGTCAGTGTCATCACAGTGAAGAGGGAAGAGGACTTCTGCCATCAATATAGTCACTTACGTTGTCTACAAGCACAGCAGAAGAATCTGCAACTACAGTAGGTTATTTCAGTAAGGAGCTCTGCCCTTCTGTGACATTTGAGCACCATCTTGTCAGCCTCTTCAGCGTAGTTCTTGTGCCTTTATAAATGCACACTGAAAATATTTATATTCTTTAATGACTTATTCATATGGAAGTAAACAAATACTGCAAATGCATGATGTGTGAAGGTGCACTCGCTACATAAAATTACTGGCAGAGTGATCATTCTGGTGCATAGTACTTGGATACAGTAGGATTCAGCCATACTAATGTGTTTCCCCCAAAATTTGCCATTAAACTAGCACATCATGCTGAAGAAAAGTCAAGAGAAAAGTAGAGTTTTCAAAATCACTTTTTGTAATGTTACAATATGCACAGATGCTATCTTTGGGGTTGTGATAACAATGTACACTTTTGAATATCTGACTTCTGTAGAACAGAATATTATTACTATTTTTCCAGTAAATTTTGCAGAAGTGAATGGTAATGATTCTGAAACAAGATTCTTGCTTCTGCCAAGAATATAACAAGAGCAGTGGCTGTGTCTGCTTTTGGTAAAACAACCTAGTAAGTTTTTCTGCGCCTATAGGTCTTTGGGAATTGCTGAACATAAGTATGTTCAAATGTCAGAACTAAATCTATAAAAATTGTTTACATTGCTGTTCTAATGATATGTTAAGAATATACCCGTAGAAGTATTACTTCAAGCAAAACAGTTAGTTGGGTTCTTGGCAATACTGAGTATATGCTTCTGGGCTAAGTAGTGTGAAAATGAGAAAATTTCCTATATGGTTTTATAGTGAAAGGGAAACACTGGCTGTAAAAACAGATATTTTTTTTCTTGGTGTTTGTCATGTGGTTTTATTGTCCCAGTTGGTTTCCTTAGAACTGTGGATCTATCAAATCTTTTTAAATGTGAGTATTTAAGTGCGTAAACTGGGAGACTTCCATCCAAATAAGGACAGGTTCTGTGTTGGAACTTAAATTTCAAACCATTAGCTAAAGAACTTAAAATTCACCAGTTTTCATACTAACAACTTTGTATCCCATTATTTTACCTTTACAAAAAGTAATTTTCTAAAATCACAGTAATTATGATTGTGCTCCTAGCTCAATTATTTAGTATTTCATGAAAATTTCAGATATTTTATTTTGAAAAGTTGGTTTTACCTGTGTTGTGGTTTACTGTTGTAGTGAAAACCTCTACCAAATGTGAGAAAAAATTATTTTAAGCAGCTGTTGGAGCTTGCTTTGTGAAACAAGAAGTTTTGTACATCATCACAGACACCACTTGAGGGGGGTGGGTAGAACTGAGGTGAGACAGACTGGAGTAGATGACTCTAGAAAATAATGGTGTTTCAATGCCCTGTTTTTTTACAGTCTAGAATGGCTGTTTAATTCTTCAGCTCTTTGCTTGTTTTGAATGCCTATCTGTAAAGCTTGATCATACAGTCTGAAGTTCAGCAGAAAGCAGAATGCTGCACCTAAATACATTATTTAAGAATATTAACGGGGATGCAGGAGTCCAGTTTTATTTGGAATTCTTTGGGCTTAGTAAGTCATCTTCAAGTTGCTTCTCTTTCCTCTTTTTTTTTTTTTTTTTTATCCTGTAGTAAAATAGGAGTAAATTTCAAATGTAACTTCTACAAGGCATGATTGCTTGCCTGTAAGAAATATGTATGAAATAAGATAGTATGAAATACTATCATAAGTGTGATGATGCTTGTAATTACCTTTTCAAGAAATTTTCATATCCTGTGTCTGTTGTTAGTGACATGTGTTTTGGGCTTTTAAATCAAGGCACCCCAAAGGAGTTTCAGTAGTGTGTCATGTTAAGTGCATTCTCATGAGTCACTGCTGAAAATACTGATCAGTGGATGGCAGAAGGGAAAACGCTTCAAAGGAGGAATTCCAAAGGTAGGAGTAGTGGAGTTTCAGTTTGAGATGTGTAAATGAAACGTGAATTAGAGGAATGGTGAACCTGAATGTTTTTTTGCGGTTTGAGTGATTATGTGTCTCAGAACAAGTCTGCTTCCTCTCGTCTGATGTCTTAGCAGAAGCAATTAGTATTTCATCCCTGTATAATTCCAGAGAGATTCCTCACCTGTACAAGAATCACAGCTCTGGGTAGTGGGGATTGTGTTTTTATGAAGCTGAGGATTTAACAAATAAGTTGGACTGTTCGGAGATCAGATAGAACTGATAAGTGTGAGAAGCCTTGACATCTTTGCCACCTCACATCATAAAGCAATACTTTAATCTGTACTTCTTGTGTATAAATGTAAAATTGATGTGTATTTAAGATACCAAGATTGGTCTACCACTCAGTGACGTTTGTAATCGTGCTTTTCATGCAGTATTCAGTTTTATCTATAGATAGGCTAGGGCGTCTAGAAAGAAAGAGGGCAAGTGTGTGCATATGTATTATGTGTATACAAACACACTCCCACTCTCCATTTTATTTCATAAAATCATAAACTAACATGGATTGGAAGGGAATTACCTCTGAAGGTGATCTCATCCAACCTTCTGCTCAAAGCGGGGCTGACTTCAGGTTTGGATCAGGTTACTTGGTGCCTTGGCTAGCAGAGTTTTGAAAATCTCCAAGCATTTTACAGAATTTTGAAACGTTGTTTAACAGAATATAGGATCCAGGATGTAACATTTGTTTTGCATTACTGTTTTCCATTTTTCTTTTTTTACTGTTATCGTAGCAGTCAAAGTCCTGATTCATGTTTTTTAAGGTATGTGACCTGACAGTATGGGAATGCTTAAAATATATTTATGCGGACACCTACATTATACAGCTACAGATAATTACTGATTTTTAATAGCTTTTCTGTGCTAAATAAAAGTGTGTGCATGTGGAGAACATTTTAAGATCTATCACAAAGACCTTACTTTCTCTGACTTTGAGAGGATATAGTCTGAACTGAGATAACCATAGATACTGTGTTACTATTGTATATATATACACACACTATAGTATATATGATTACTATTATGCATGGTGTTTAGAATCATATTTATTTCAGAAAAAAACCTTGGGTGAATATGCTCTGAATATGCAGTTGGTAGACACGCTGTAAAATCAAGTGTCTCATATGGAGATATGATGCTACTTAATTTAGTTACATTCATTCTTTGGCTTTTATCAGATGAAGGGAAAAACTACATATATGTATCCCTTGCCAGAAAAGTGTTTCTTAGATATTTCAAAGCTAACTGAAGAAGTAATTGTTTTTCAAAATAGGCTGTTCTACCTTTCTGAATTTATCGTGTTTTCCTGTTCTTTATCTGCACCCTTGGTAGTAAAAGATCCTTGGGGTATCTGTGAAATCCTCAAATGGGAGGAACCTTGCCAGCTTAAGTGATGGGCTAAGTTTAGGGTCTGGAACTAAACAAGAGTGGAGAAGCTAGTCTGTAATAAAGGATAACTACAGCTTTCTTAAAATGCCTTCTGACAGACCCCATTTAGCACATGCATCGTTAACAAGACTTACTTTTGTGTCATAAATTTCGAACTAATCTATATATGTTTGAGCAACCAGGATCACCTGCAAGTCAGTTACTCTTGAGAGATGTCTGCACCCCCAAAGTCATTTGTGTTGTTCAGGCCAAATTAGAGGAGGGAAGAGCAAAGGAGAGAAAAAAGCTGGAATAGTGTTTAAACCACTGGAAAAGCTTCCAGTGCTTTTAAATCAGTCTTTTTTTACTCTTCGTGGTTTTTTTCACAGATTTATTTGCTATCTTATATGCTTCTTCCTGGATAGTCAACCTTTTTGCAGACATTAGAAGATATTCCAGCAGAAGAATTTTATCTGTGTTTGTAAGCTTTGTTTAAACAATCATTTCAAAACAGTTCTTGTTGTGACCTATTTTTCAAATGAATACATTCGGTAATACTAAGACAAGAGGTGCTCTCTTCAGTAGCCAAAAATAAAATTATATCCTATTGTAGTAGGATTTTATTGTAGTTTTAAAAAAATCCATCATATGATAATTTCAACCTGGCTTTGAGTATAGTACAGCAGTGTTTATCTTGTGATCCAGCTGTTGATCTGGGATAACTTAAAACTGAATCTGTACCGAGCAGCTCTGATACTTCTGCTGGTTTCTCATAGTTGAAAATGTTTCAGTATATTAGTGTGGCCTCACAGCTGTTAGCTTGGACAAGATTTGAGGACAAGTACCTCAACAGATTGCACTTATGTTGTGAACCATGACATACGTTAAGACAGCTGTGAAGGTAGCAGCAGGTGTGTTTTTATGTAAGAGTAGAAAACCTAACTGTTCCTGTAATTCATGTATCTGTTGTCTACCTATATCCAAAGTAGTCCTAAATCAGCATACTTTTTTTTAAGTCTGGTCATAAGATAAAGATGTATGTAAGTTTATTTCAAGGTGGATGAACTGTACATACAGGAAGAAAGTATTTTTTCCAAGATAGCTTCCAAAAGGCGCAGCCATAAGAAGATCCCTGACCAAAGTCTAAAAATGTTCTAGTGAATGTGCATAGTGTTCCTGTAAGCTTTTCATACCAAGACTGTATGCTTAGTGCAAGGTTGTCTATTCAGGGTAACGGGAATACAGGGGAGTCTGGGGTGTGTGTGTGTGTGTGTAATGGGAGGCCAGGGCTCGTGTTTCAGCAGCGCTGCTTACGCAGCTGCTCTGCTCCCCGTCTCTTCCTGGGCATTTATTCTGGTCTCACCATGGCCTCTTGCCCTGGTAGCACAGCACTTTGTGTGTCCGTGTGGGAAACTGGATACGGGAACTCATCTGGCTACAAAAATTCACCCTCAAAATGGTGTTGTCATTTTTCTTCATTCCTGTCATTTCCTTAATCTGGTTTGTTGCTTAGTCATACAAACATCTGTTGGCACGACAGGAGGTGCTGGAAGGATGGGAACTAGTGGCAAGCGCAGGAAATGACACTACCATTGCAAGTTTGCTATCAAACTGTTGGATAAATATTTACGTGTGATGTGAAATACCTTTTAACCTTGTAGTCATTCATAAAAGCATCGAGGAAAAAGCTGATCCAGTTACTTAAATTATGTCAAATTATTCTGGGATTGTAGGCAAATAATACCTACTTTCAGTGACGAATTGAAAACCTATTGAGCATTAGAAATAAGATGTTAGGGGTTTACTTTAAAACTATGAGCTTCCAGAATGCAGCTTTTAAGAACTTTTTTCTTCGTTTTCCCACTTTGCCTCATGCCTTCCTAAAAAAAACTCAAATGCAAACTGGAATGAAGGGGGGCGGGAATCTGTGAGGGTACTTAGTAGGTGTTTTAAATTCACTTATTGCAAATTCTGATTATGTTTTAATATCAGAACTTTTTGTGTTGTAAAATGGCAAAGGTGAGTTCCGAAATGCAACACGGTATCAATGCATTTAATGGTGTAGTGAAACCATGAGTTCTCAAAGAGAGTAAGTTTTGTATTTAAAATTCTGTATTGGGAAACGGAGGGGGAAAAATTTATTAGATACATATGTGTTCCTGTTTTGGATGTCCAGTGATTCTTTCTCCTCTCCTGCTTACCTCTGTTCTGATCTTGGTTTATTCCATTACAGTACACTGTACACATCTGTATCCATGGTACATGTTTTTCTTCCCCATCTGTGTATTAAAACCGAGCTCCAGGAATTACTGTAAGTCTTATATTGTAAATAATAACCTTTCAGTCTTTTCTTACAAAGGAAGAAATTAATGGAGTGAAATTTTCAGCCACATTTACATTTTTAGGTTTGTGTAAAGGAGGGCAGAATCACAGATGTCTGATTTTCAGAGAAAGTTCGAAGTCTGTGAGTGGAAAATGGGATCTGTAGAAGTAATTGAAGACTGTTACTGGTGTTAATTACAGGAAGCATGTTCTTACCTGTGTTTGCTTTTTTGTTTAATCAAAATAGAGGAGAAATAAAAGAATAATAATATATACATCATGTGATATTATGGAAACATGCTTTGGTTGTACAGGAGCTATTAGACTTAAAAAGCCTCTGAGGTAGGATGTTACCAAATGCAGTACCTATGGGTATTGTCATGCTGGCAGAAACTAAATTCATAATGCTGCCTTCAAAGCTTGTCTGTCCTGAGAGTGGGCCAAAGTTTCCCCCTTTGAAATTAAAAAAAGACACTTTTATATTGATCAACACTTCTCTAAAAAGCTAGTCAAAGTAAAACACACAAGAAAAAAACCCGCCCAAAGGTCAATCAGACAGGAGGACTATCACTGACCCCAAACTTGCAAATAAAATCATTACTGTAGAGCTCTGTAAGGGTATATGACAAAGTTAATGCATTGAGTTACTTGTCACAGGTCAGTTTGCATAATTGTGATTACATCAGTAATCAATTTGCTTTCTGCAAATAGCTTCTTACTAAGTGTTTTGTGGGGAGAAAAAAACTTTTGTTAAGGTAAAGAAAGGCAATTTGAATGAAAAGTGCCATTAGGGATGTGAAGGGGAAAATACAAACAGTCCCTTGAAACTGATTAGTAGAAAGTTAAGGTTCAGTTGAATCCACAGAGCCTTCGAACACACTAAACCACTGAGTTGCTGGCTTTGTATTAGTTGGAAGTTTTCAAGTCATCTACCAGCACTGACCAACCACAAGGAAATGAAAGCAGTCTGCAGTGCAGGATTTCTGTAGCAGTTCTGTTTACAGGCATGTTCTAAAATTAATATTCTTACAGGGAGAAGTGTTTAGCAAAAATATTTTGCATTAGAAAAGTTAATGGTAATGTGTGAAAGTTGACTGATTTCAAGTTTGTGCACTCTGAAGAAAGGGAAATGTGTATACTTTAGCTGCAGCCTACTAATACTTCAACTCTATTTCTACTCACGGTTTTTAGTTTTGTTTATATCTTAGGATCCTGTTAGAAAATGGCTAGATTTTTTTCCCCACCATATTTAGGTTCCATGGTTGCCATATTGGCACCTTGCATTTTCAGTACTGAACTGCAAAGCTTTTATACTTGGCAAGTTTCAGGTTGCACAAACAACTTGGGATAAGATCAAAAAGTCCCGTAGCTGATATGATGGTATATGCTATGCTATGTAGTTGGTGTATGTTACAGTTTTTTCTCTATAGAACAGCCTCAAAATAGTTTTAAATGTATTTTTATAGTATTATTTATTATTATGTGTGTATTACATGTACATAAATGCTTCTGTTCATGTTAGCTTTCCATGACTTCTGCTGAGAAAACTTTTATCTTCTATTGGTTTTTTTTTGAGCAACGCTTTTGTTTTTCCGTGACCCATCTTTGCATCTTACTCAGTTATTAAATAACAAGCAATGAATAACTGTATGTTGCTAACTGAAGCAACTGTAAATATTACAAGTGAATGGTTTCACACTGCTCTTCTGTTCAGTTTTGTCATGATCCAAACAGGCAGTTCCTGTTGGCAATAGGGCTGCCACACAAAATGCTGTGCAATAAATGTCACTATAGAGCACCAGTAAGAAACTTCAGTTCCTAGTCATGAAATAAAAGGGGTGTTTATTTCCTGATTTGAATAGTCTGTTGCATCATTCATTTTCTATGAATGAAATGCAAATAGAAGAGTATAATCTCAAATTAACTACAGACCAATTCAATTAGCAAAATAAATTGAGGTAGAGTAGGAGATGAGCTTTGAAGAACTTGAGTCCTAGAAGAGATCTATTCCTCTGTTGGACATCTGTCAGTAATTACTATTTCAGAGCATCAGTGGCTTTCTGATCACAGACTGGCTGGTTGGCTGTTCTCTAACACGCTTTCTGTAGTGCTCTTGCTGAGTGCTGAGGCTCATCTTCATTTTTCTGCTCCTGATCTTGAGATTTGGCTGTGTTCATATCCCGAATATCCATGAAAGAAAACAGTGTTCCTCATGTTGTTCTGTTTTTCATGGAGGGACTGACCACATCATAGGAGTGGTCATTAAGCATGACCTAGGTGAAAAGGTAGAAGTGAGTGACATCTTTCTTCCTCAACATTATTTTCTATTTGTAGTATTTGCATTTTTTCCTAAATTATTTTAAGGTGGTTTTTGTTATTCACGTCACTTATGTAGTCTTTTTAGTTGTATTCTCATCATCCAATTTGGGAGAAAATAATCTGTTAATTCCTCCACATCCAGACTTCCGTAGATCTGTTTTATTTCCCTGGCTGCCCACAGAGAAATTGGTTTACAAGAGGAAACTGCTCAAGTGTTCCCCTCCTCAAAAGAAATTAATACTGTGACTTTCTTCTTTCTGTCAAATCTTTAAATGCTTTCATGTATGTTTTGAAGAATAGGTATAAACTTAAGTTTCACAGAAAAAGAATTAAATAGACAACCTTTCCTGAATATTTTGAGATTTATTAGGAGCATAAGAAAATCTGTTGGGCCAGACGTGAGGCTTACGTACTTCAGGATCTTGTGTCTCTATTCAGGAAAAAGAGATCCACAAGCAGCTCCATCTTACATCACTGTACAAATGCAAGAATCGGTCTTGCCTGCAATTGCTAGGTTTTGTATCAATGGAGAAAAGAGGTGCTCCTTGTATTGTACAACTTCTAATGGGGATGAAAAATTTACTATCTTAAGTTGTTCAGGCTTTGACTATGCAATTAAAAATACCAATACTGAATACTTTATATGGATATGAAAAGTATTGCTGCTGTCATCATATTCTTTATAGGATCTCTCTTTGTGTGCTTTGAATTCAGCAAATTTTCTGTCTTACAGGAATCTTACAATATCTGTTTATGTAATGCAAGGTTGTTCTCACTGTGCTTTTGCCTTGTTATGTTTCGATAACATTTGTCTCTACTGAAAACAATTGCAGTTTCTTAACCTTTGTGTACTACTGTTTTCATACCTCATCATCTTGGTAACTCTTCTCTGAACTTTGCTTAGTTCTGTAGTTATCCTTCTGGGCAGAGTAAGAAGTATTTCAGAAAAGTTAGATATAAAGAGAAACGTCTTTTTTTCCACTGTGTTCTCTTTGGCTTTCTGCTGGCTGAGGGAATGGCACTGATTTTTTTTTTTTTAAATTGAACAAACCAAACTGATTTTGATTAAAGCTTCATTTCTCTCCTGAAATGACAAATCTAAATTAGGATGCTCTGTCATGAAAAGAATGTTTTAAAGTACATTTTTCTTATTGGTGCCTATTAGTTTACACTTGGTATTGGTTTTAATTTGCCTCAGGTTATCTGTTTCACTTAGCTTATTTACATTTCTGTAATTCCTGTCTGGTTTTGATTAATGTAAATCATTTTACTCATTTGCCTACCCTGTCTTACACTATCCACTCCCACTCGCCAGCTTTTTTCTGCCAGTCAAACTACAACTTCTATTACTGTTTTTGTAAAACTTGCAGCTGCCACGTATAGTGCTACCACAGCAGTTACCTCCTTCAGATGCCTGAAGCATCTCTTCCAGATAAGCTGGACCTTGGCATCTTAATCTGCTTCTTTTTTTCCATAAGGTTTAATTTTATTATGATACCATATTGTAAAGGTATGTGACATGGTAATCCTAAAAGGTGATTGAAAAATAATTCAGCTCAAAATTCAGGAAGAGTGAAAATTAGGTTTTTGTGGTGAATACACATGGTGTGTTCTAGTGGGCTGTTCCTCTAGAAGAGACGTGCCAACCTTTCTTATGTTTTTTGTGGAAGGTTACACTGTTTTATTCAAATACATACAGCTGTGTATGCATAGAAAATCATCTATACAATCTGAGCTCTAGAATTAAAAAGCCACAGAGAGGCTTCCCGCAGCGATGCTGCAGGACTGACATATTCTGACCGCAAAAATGGAAAAGTTGGCCATTTGGTCGTGGGTTTAACAGATACTTCTAAGTGTTTACTTAAAACAGAGTTGTTACATATCTCTTGATCAGTCAGAGATAAGATGAGCATACGATGGCAAAAATTGGCAAATTAACTAAGGATCCAAATACAGTTGTTGCAACTGGTAAGATTCAGTGACTGTGCTTCAAGACTTCACAGTGGTAGAACTGTTGGTTTAGAAGTGGGTAACAAGACATTACTGATGCTTTTGGATCATCGGGTCCAATTTTCTCTGATAAAATGTTGAACATGAAATAGAAGCGTGACGATTAATTAGCTGTTTGGCAAAGATCGTACATCATGCAGGGCTGAATTGCAGTGTATTGGGGTTTCGCATTTCCAGTTAATATAGTTATGGTGCTGTGGCTTTTAAAAATCCTTTTGTGGTGTCGGGATTTAGAGCAGCTTTATGAGTAATTACCCTCCGAGGGTGGATGGGATGCTTTCAATTTGAGGCGTGCGGTTGTATTTTCGCCTCTGCTGTTGCTCCGACCAAGTGAGGGCTGTAGCTCTGTCGTTACGAACAGCCTACTCCGTCCTCGCCGGGGACGCGCCGCCCAAGGGTGAAGGTCTCCCCTCACAAAGCTGCTTTTGCCGCCCGAGAAGAGGCGCTGCGGGCTCAGGAGCGCGCGGGGGGGGTGGGCGCCGAAACGCCCGCGGAGCCCCCAGCGCCCCGCTCCGCGCTCCCTCACAGGGGCACTGGGGCGGCGCCGGCAGCGCGGCCCCGCGGCGGGAGCGCGCTCCCGGCGCCGCCCACGGCCGGCCTCGCAGTGTTTACAAACACGCGTCACCGGCAAGCCGAGCTCCGCTCCGCCCGCAGCTCCGGCGGCACAGCGGCGGCGCGGCGGGCCGCGGTCAGCCAGCGCGGAGGGGGCCAGCGCGGAGGGGGCCGCCGCCATGAGCCGCTGGGGGCGCGGGGCAGGCTGGGTAGCAGGCGGGAAGCGCGCGGCGGCGGCGGGCTGAGGGGAGCGCGGCCTTCCTGTCAGGCGGCGCGGCCGGCAGCGCTGCCGCCCCGGTGAGGGGCTGGCCGGCTGTGAGGTGAGCTGCGCTGCCTGCCCCTCTGCCCGAGGTCAAGAGTACGCTAACAAGTGACTGGTGGAGGTTAAACAGCTGTTTTCGCCCTCCTCCCCATTTCTTCTCCAAAAAAGGCGTGTTCCTCTGTGTGTCTTGGGCATTTTTTAAAGAGTATTAACGCTTTCAGTCTTTACTACTTAGATCTGAAAGACATCTGTCAAGGAAGAAAAGCCTATAAAATACTTTTGAGGTATAGCTCTTTACTTTCTCCCATGAATTTTAAATTCATCTTGGGAATTGGCCAGGTATGTAATGAGCGAGCTTCACGCCATCCTGATCGTTCACAATTTGTAATATTTTGCAGTAATCAACATGATACCTTTTTAACACTTTCCCCTTGACCAAAAGACGTTTGTGAGGAAAGGACTAAATCGCAGCACGAGTCCTACTAAGCTTTGCACGCATCATTAAATGTAAGCATGTAAGGAGCTCCAGTATGGTTATCGGGATTAGAAATGTGGTTGATTCAGCAGTGGTTTTGACGCTGTGTGTTGGAGGAAGTAGTTAGGGCTTACAAGGGGCTTCTCACCTAGTAAATAGAAAAAAAACGCGTGCTTGTCAAATGCAGGGATATATATCTGTGTGAAATCTTTCTCCATTGGGTTGTGCAGGTTTTGGTATTTGAAGTGCTTATCTTGTTAAATGGCACGTGAATGTTACTGAGAAGTGGTTTTGCAAATTAACTTTCTAGGGTTTTGTTTAACAAAAATCAAATCTCACTGGAAGCTTGTGACACTTGCTGTAATAAAAAGATTATGGATAGCTCCTAATGGCTTTTAAAAGCTGTTTAATGCTGGTTATGTCAAAGTAAGCTATTAGGGTCATTTAATCTACTTGATTATTCATCAAGTTCCTCTAAAAGTATTCCATGCTTTTGGGTCTGTGAAAATGTGCATCTTGAGAAGGCTGCTTCACCACTTCACAGCCCTCAGTACAGAGCACATGTATGTAATAAGAAAACTGAAGAAAGGAAACTCGATTATATGTTTAGTGGCCCCAAGAACAAACAGGCTGTAAATCAATGCCCTTGTGTTGCTATAGGGTGAGCTTCAAGAAAAAAAGAACGTGTCTAGAAATAAGTAGTATTTAGGGAAGTTTGGTGAACTAAAATGGTGTTAATGGATTAGACCTTACTTAGAGTAATACTTCGAGTACTTACACATTTCTGTGAAACTTTGGTCAAATTGTTTTAAGGTTGGGTGATGCAGAGAAGGTCTGCTAATTGTTAGTTTCAGTGATGCAGTCAGATGCTACCACATAATTCCATGTGGACTGGGTAACCTTGGGGTACTTGGCACGAAGGGCTAGAAGTAGAGTAACGCGGTGAGTGCTTTGAGACCTTGTTTAGCGTCAGTGGCAATTGCAGCAACTTGGTGCCTTAGAAGATGAAGTTTTGGTCAGTAACAGAGCCCTAGTTCTGTCCTGAATAGGTGAATGTAAAGCAGACTGAGAAAAAGCATGTCTTTTGCTCACACTCAGCTGGCAGGGGAGAAAATGTGTGGGATAGTATGTATCTACCATGTGGCTCCGATGTCAGGACAGGTTGTGTTCAAGGAGTAGACTTCTGGGGAATCCAGACACCCAGAACAGCGGTGGAGAATTCTGTTCCACCGCATCTAGCTGCTCTGTTTCCTGCTTTATACAACAGGGAACAGAACTGCAAGTGGGCAGGTTGGAACGACCTGTAACCGTGTAATTTTGTATGGTCACAAAGAAAGTGACTAAATCTGCACCAATTTAGAAAAATGGGCAGAAAGATCTCAGCTGTCCTCTTAAAATGAATATAGCTTCTGACAATGGAATTTGTTGTTTGCTCTACAGTGTTGGTAAAACAAAAGTAAACAGACTTTGTGCTGGTGTTCAGTGTTTTTTTACAGAGTAGCATACTGATGATTGGATAATTGAATAGTAATTTCAGTGTATATTACAAAACTCTCTTCAACATTCAGCGTCAATAGTGGTGTTCTCTGTGCTGTTCCATTATGAAAAGAACAGGAAGGTATATCAGCTTGGTGAATTTAGTACTGGATGTTATTAATAAATTAATACAAATTAACAAATTGTGATTCACATAATGGAAAATGTTAACTTTTGTGAACTGAGCAACCGTAAGAGTGGTGGAAAGTGCAGCTGGCCTGATGGGAATTCACCTGGCTGCTCTCCCAATCCGCCTGTTTTCTCTCTCTCTGCGGGTGTAGGGTGTGTGTTAGGAGATGGAAATCCACTGGTAATTTTCAGCCGGCATACCCCTCAGGATCCCTAACCAATTGTTAGGAAAGCAGGCACAACATTTCTATAGTTGCAGCAGAGCCAAGGGATAAAAAAAAGCTGAGAATCAGGGAGTCATAACTGGCTCTCTGATGCTCCACATTTTCTGTGCCAAACATATGTTGGTATAGAAGAAAGTCTGACTCTAAATACCAAAGTGTGGGCAAGATTTAACTAAAGTTTTCTGTAAAAGAAACCAAAGCTCTAAACTGTTGCTATATTTTACTGCATCTGATGTGCGTATATGATCGTATAAATGGGCTTAACCAGTATGGTATTGCGTTGTAGCTGCTTATGAGACGTGCTGATACAATCCTAAGGGTAAAAACAAGGTTTGCTTTAACTTTGCAGGTAGCAGGCACTGTGTTCTGTTCCTAGGCAGACGTAACATATTTCTATAGTTAAAGGTCTGTAGACTCGAATGTGCAAAACCAGAAGTTTGAATGTGAAATTCACTACTAAATGTTTGTTAGCAAGCTGATTGTTTTTGTCCAGAGCATAAAAATGTTTTTATTTTCAATTCCCGCAAAGCACTGAAGAAAGTATTTAAATATATTCTGAATTAGCAAATAACTGAATTTTAGTACTGTAAAAAAGCCCAAATAAACAACAAAGAAGCCTTCTAAACAAAAAGCGCTTGAAAATACAGTAAGGCTATCTGGGCTGTTACAATGAAGCGTTTGTGGTGTTTATATTTGTATATGGACATAAATATGTTTTAGCACTCTCTTCACAGTTTATAGCTAGAAGTGTTTCTCAATTGTTGACTTCTCAATTCTGACAGAATGCCCGGTCCTCGTAACAGTTAGAGAGGAGCATGCAAACGTTCCTACAAGATTTTGGTCAGGTAAAACATTCTTATTTGCAGATAGACTGAGTAAATTAATGCCGTCTTTTGGGTAGCCTGTAATATTTCAAAGTCAGACCCACGGATGTGGTTCCTTCATCAGTGTTCCCCATGCAGTTGCCTGGGACACTTTCTCCCCCCCGCACGGTGACCCTCGGGGGCAGTGACAGACTGCGGAGTGCCAGGTTCCGTTTGCTCGTGTCAGACTGCTGGCTTACCTTTTTGTGCCCTAGTTCCAATGAGAAAACTAGGGCTGAGCTGAGCGAGGTGTGCAGAAATACAGGGACTGACTTAGAAACTTTTACAATTTAAAGCACTGTACTTGTTCCACACAGCTGCTGAGAGAATTGCCTCTGGTTACCTCTGGTTTTAACCAAACCCCTCAAAAGGCCATCAGATGTGTATGATCTTATCAAACCTCTTTTGTTTACTGTGGTCTTTTGAGGCTAAATGTGAGGGGTTACGAACTACTCCCCCGGTGGCAGCCCACCCTCTAGCAGCGTGTGGGTACTTGTATGTATTTTATTCTTGGGTATTCCCCCCGCCCCGCTTAGTGCCGCTCCTGAAAGCATTGCTGGGGGAGGGCATGTACGCTGCACTATCTGCCCGGTGAAAAACACGTACGTGGGTGCGGGAGGTGCCGGCGGCCTCGCTTAGGGGCCCAGCGCGGGGGGTGCCCCCGCCGGGGGGCCGCGAGGAGCGGGCCGCGGCACCCACCCCCCGCAGGTGTCAGGGCCCGGCCGCTGCCCCGGCCGCAGGGAAGGAAAGGGGCTCGTCGGGGAAGATGGCAGGCGGGCCGGCCCCGCCGGCCTGAGCGAGCACGCTCCGCGCCGCCCTGCTCTGCCTCCCTTCCCGGCCGGCGGGGAGGGGCCGCCCCGCCGCTCCCTGGGGCCGGCAGCGCCGCGGCGGGGGCCGCGGCTGGGCGCAGCCCTTCTCCCGGCACCGCGGCCGCCGCGGGGGGACAAGGGTCGCTCCGCTCCCCCGCACGCCGATCTGCTCCGTGTTTTCCGGGCCCTTCCCGTGTTCTCGGGGCCCGACACTCGAACGTGCTGCGCGGCGCTGGCCTCGGCGCCGCTCGCCATTGGCCGCGCCGCCATAGCCCCATGGGCGTGCGGGCCGCGTATTGGCCCGGCGCCGCCGTCCATCAGCCAGCGGCGGACTGCGTCAGGTTGGGTTGAGCGGCGTCCCCTTCCCTGCCTGTGTCTGGCGGCGGCTGCGGCTGCGGGGCCGGTGCGGGCGGAGGGGCGCAGCGGAGGGCGGCCCGCTCCCTCGCTCGCTAAGATGGCGGCAGCGGCGGCGGCGGCAGCGGCCGTGGCGCGGCTGGAGGGCCGGGAGTTCGAGTACCTCATGAAGAAGCGCTCGGTGACCATCGGCCGCAACTCGTCGCAGGGCTCGGTGGACGTGAGCATGGGCCACTCCAGCTTCATCTCCCGGCGCCACCTGGAGATCTTCACCGCTGCTCCCCCGCCGCCGCCACCGGCCGGCGCGGACGGGCCGCCGCCTCCGCCTCAGGGGGACCCCGCAGCTGCCGCCGGCGGTGGCGGAGGGGACTTCTACCTGCGCTGCCTCGGCAAGAACGGCGTCTTCGTGGACGGCGTGTTCCAGAGGCGGGGGGGCGCCGCCGCTGCAGCTGCCCCGAGTGTGAGTAAAGCGGGGGCCGGGCCTGCCGTCCTTCCTCCTCGTAACACCGGGGCCCGGCGGGCGCGGGCCCACCCGCCGGCGCCTCGCCGCACCGGGCTGCCCCGTCCTCCCCGGGAGGACTGGTTGCAGCGGCGGGGGTGGTGCCGCTGCTGCTCGCCTGCGCCGGTTGTCCCCGTTGCTGTTTGTCTGGCACATGGTGCGGTGACAGGCGGGGATGCGACCCCGTCCTAGCGACACGCGCGAGCGAGCGGTGCCCTAGGCCTCCTTCCCCGGCGCCCGGCACCACCCGGCCACCGGCGCCTCCGCCTGCTGCCCTCGAACGTGTCCTTCCTCCGGTGGCTCCGGCCCCGCCGGCACAGCCACCTCCCGCTCCGGCAGCCGGTGGTACAGGTGGGGAGCGTGGGACCCCGGCGGCTGACAAATGGTCACCCTCCTCCCGTGCCGGGTCTTGCACGTAGCAGTATCTGTTGTGAGTTCGGGAGCAAATCCGTCTGCAGCAGTGCTCGGAGGTATTGTAGTTAGCAAATAGAACTGGATACACCCTTGAGTATTGTTTACGTGCTTCAAAGGAAACTAGTCAAGTGGTTATCCACATATCTGGGATTTCTGAATTTAAGATCAGTGCTGAGTAAATTTTGTAACGCTCTCGGTGCTCTTGCAGGATGTACGGGGATTGTTTTGTGCGTGTGGTTGCCTTCTGATTTTGTGGTACTTTCTGCCTCTTTGCCTGATTGTAACGCTTATTTTTATGGGCAAACGGAGTCATCCACGTGAAATACTTGTGCTAGTTTTAGTGTTCTAAAATATGTGTTCCCTTATATGACGACAAATGTATTAAGAGTTTTTAAATGGTAGTACATTCCTTTACCATTACCAAACATTAACAGTCTTTGCAAAATTATTCTCTGGGGGAGTGTGCGAGGCCTACCTACTGCGTTTAAGGATATGCTGAACTGTAAATAAGTGATCTACGTTTTGAGGAGTCGTGTGTCGGAAAAGTGAAAGTGTTTTGGTTTAGTATATTTTAGCTGCCTTGACTAAGAAATACCTGAAAGGTTACGCATGTTTTACCTTTATAAAGCACGTGCCATTAGCGACACAGTCTTAATGTCTTTACAAGTTTTTAAAATGTGTTTAGGGCATTGATGGTGTGTGTTTTCTGCTTTGACATCTTAGTTTCCTCACCTGGTTCCTTTGTGAAAATCAAATTGTCTTACCTTTCTGCTTTCTAGGAAATGCTCGTTCTGAAAGGGTTTAACAGTGCCAGTACGTGTAGAGTTGTATAATCATGAATACAGTTGGAGGACTTGTTTGACCTTTAACTGTTACTTCTATTTTTGCTTTCTGCTCTTTAATGTTAATAATGATTTGGCATGTGGTTAATCTATATTTTAATCTAACACATTTATGAAATATAGATCAAATACTTCTTTTCTTTGTAAACAGTTTGGTATAATACACTAATTGCAAGCAAGTCAGTGTACATTATAGATGCTGATTGCAAACAGTCTAGAATTAGTTCGGGTAATGTCAGTAGCATTCTGTTAAATGCTTAAGACCTCAGGAAAAAAAACAAACCCCAACTACTTCTTCATGCTGTCCCTGTAATTATTGGATTGTAATTTATTTTAGTTCTTTCTTTCATTGCCACTTTTTAAGTGTAAGGAAAATCTTGAAGGGTTTTTTGTGTCACTTTTTATTGAACAATGATGAAAACTTCTGTGCAGTTAAAATTTCTTCACGAGTGCGTGTGGGTGGTGTTACAGAAACTAGCATTTGCTTGAAACTGACTGTGTTCAGTGATTACACCATTTCTTAGACTGCACACCAGCAGCCTTCAGTTTCAAGATCTGTAACCTGGTTGAAGTAGCTATCTCCTGGTTACAAAATGTAGGTGTGATCTTCCATCTAGTCTTGTAAATAAAAGCTTTGGCTAGAAACAATGGAGCAGTGTGTACACTGGGTGAACTAGGATTTCTTTAGTCAACAGGCATAGGGATGAGTTTTATCTTGAAGGGCAGGCAAAAGCTGCAGGGTCATAGTTTGATTGATGATTAAGAACAAATGCGGCTTCATTGCTTTTTTAAAAAAATAAATTTGTTCATATAAGGAAAGTCTTACTGGAGTTGTATAGGGAAACAGAAGTTTCATTATTTGCAAAGCTTTTTTTTTTTTTACTTTTTTTTTTTTTTAACACAGAAGCCTTCAGGCAAATTCAAAGCAGACCTTATCTGCTTATAGCAAGTCATTACTGTGAACTGTTCATGACTAATATTGTTTGTAGCCATGTTCTTGAGTTTCATTGTAAATTTAACTGGTCATGCTGAAGATGATCTCCTGGATTTTAAGAATCAGTTACTTCAGTATAATGTAAACATTAATTAACAGTTGAAACATAATTGGAAAGAAAGTAGTTTTGGTGTGAGTTCAAGATTGATGATTGCTAACCTCCAGTTCAGTAATCACAAGATCTATTTTTGTTGTTTTTTAATCCTACTGTGTTGCCAGAAATATGCTCTGCCTGTGACTTCACAAACATTTTTAATTTTAATGGCAGGTGAAGTTTAAAAAACCCAGGGTGGCCTGTTCCTTCTGATTGTTTTTAAGTGATCTTGGAAAGCAAGAATGGAGGGTCCATCTCTTTTGTCTAATAGTTAGTTACAGATGACTCCAAGTAAAATAGTTACAGACTTGAAATGTCACTAATAATCTATGTAGTTCCAGTGTCCTTGGCTTGTACACATACACAGCACAGTGTTTAAATATGATTGCATTAATAATGTTATTGAATTTCCTGTTTTTGGAAGGGAAAAACAAATACAACTTTGTGGTCTCCTGCAAAACACATTTTTAACATCTGCGGAAATTAAATTATTAATGTTAGAGTATACTTTTACCCGTAATAAAGGCATCTTTCTTTCTACAGATACAGATGCCATCAAACATGGAGTTATTGTGCATTAAGATAACTGTTCTGGTTGCTATTTTTAATGCTTCCCTGGAAGCCTCACTCACAATTCAAATGTTTAAGGTATCAAGCAGGAGGTAATAGCAGTGGGAAGTGTGTTTTTGTTTTTCCAATTCTTGACAGACTCGTGTAAGTACTTGTGTATATACAAACCAGCTATCATCTTGTTAGATTAGTAAGATGGGGACTGGGGAGAAAACCAGCAATTTTTTTGTTCATGTCCAGTAAGTAGCTCTCTTATCAATGTCATAACGCACAGAGGCATGGGATGAAGGAGGTTTTAGAGTTTCCTGTTAAATACACACAAATCAAAGCAGTTCTATCAGTCTTTTGCAGCTACCTTTAAGATGCATGGACTGTCACTCTCCAGTTCATAATGTTCATGCTTTTTAATTGGCTTCATTTGATGTTAGTCAAATTCCCCCTGACTTCAGTGAAAGCATTGTTAAGATATATTGCTAGGTAAATAATAACATTAGTGTTTGACTTTTGAGGTACTTGGCTTGAAAAAATAGGTTTTGTGCTGGGCGCAGCAGTTGTTGACAGAGCTCTTGTATACAGTTTTTGGAGAGGCAGGATTCCAGACAACTGATACAACTGGAAAAAGCAGACTTGCTCCTGGGTACAACTTAGCGCTGAAGTTGTTTTTGTTTAGTTTTTATTTTTGGGTTTCTTCAATGTGCTTGGTATATTAGCATTTGAATTCATAAAGATCCTGACATGTTCGGCTTGACTGTTCCAAGGTAATTTCTTGTTCATTTTGACAAAACCATAGATTTTGTATTTTAGTAATTACTTCTGGTTTTGTGGAAATAGATTTGTGAATCGTAAAACAAGTTATCATTAATATAAAAACAGCATTTCTAAGTCAGAGCAAAGATGTATCTAGAGTCCATTACCTTGCCTCCAAGAGTAGTCGGTACCGGATGCCTATGGAGGAGCATAAAAATGGATAAAGGAACATGGTTGTGTTGCCCTTGTTTTCTTTTGGATCCCAAAGTCAGAGCTGATTTTAACTCTTTTTGAGTTAAAACCATTTACTGTTTGCATTTTTTTTCCTCTTTTAAAAACTTGGGGTTTTTTGGATACCTGTAAACTTGCTGTAACCACAGCATCCTTGGGCAGTGAGTTCTGCA
Organism: Falco naumanni; assembly: GCF_017639655.2. Taxonomy (NCBI): domain Eukaryota; kingdom Metazoa; phylum Chordata; class Aves; order Falconiformes; family Falconidae; genus Falco; species Falco naumanni. The sequence continues at coordinate 114,750,621 of NC_054054.1, forward strand.
ACATAATTGGAGCCCATGTTGGGAAAAATACCTCTTTTGCTGAGTTTTTTGAACTTGATGTCTGGCAGTTTCATTTGATGCAACTTAAGTTAGTTCTTTTATAATAAGAGACTGTAAATAATTCTCCCATTCTGTCATTCATTTTGTATTTATATTGCTGAGAATGGGAGTTCTTACAGTAAGCCATGTCAAGTATGTTATACTTTAGCTTAACGTCTACTAAGTCAAGCCTGTATGGCTGCAAACTAAAAAAATTACGTTTTCGTGCTTTTCTTCCTAGTATACAGAGGGCTGAATCCATATTTTTAGTTTGGTCTTGTGGTCTGGATCTACAAAGTGGGTTGCTTACTGCCTTGTAAGTAGTAGAAGCTTTCCTGCTGATGAAAGCCACTGGATTCTGAACAAGGATCAAACATAGCTATCTGCTAAGTAAATTCTGTGGAAAAGTTTGTGTTCAGCATTACCTGAGCAAGAAATAGTGCAATATATTTTAGAGAAGCTATAATGTATCAATGCACTTCTGTCATCTTGTTGCAGTTAAATTACATGCAGAAATGTGATTGCCGTATGAGTTAGAGCTGTGGCTGCATGCATGCTCAATGAAAATTTCTCACTGGAAACAACTGAGGTTTGGCTGAACAGTTGATGTGAATGGATCGTAACATCTCCTTAGGTAATGTTACTTGCTAGCTTAGGAAGAATATTCTTTGTTTTTAGCTTATGGCTTATGTTTTAAAGATTTTTCTCATGAATACAGGTGTTAGATACTTTAAGAAATCAAACAAAACACTTTTTTTCAATGACTATGTTTGTAAGTATAGATTAATACCTCAGGCCGGATTGGCACTTGCTTTTTCCCTTTCTTGACAATGCTTTTGATAGATAGAGTTGTTTGTGAGGAAGACAGCTGGCTGAAATGGTTTTGAGCCCTTATGATTGATTTGTCTTCAGAGGAGTATTTTGGAGTTCCATACTGGTTGTATTAAAACTATGAATTACTTGCAAGTAACCTTGAACTGTAAAACTAAGAAATGTTGGACTTGGCTGTGACTTATGAATCAGACCTCAGAAATTTTTATTCACTTTCTTTAGCAGACGCTGTGTCCCATGCCATAATGACTAATAAGGTTAACTGGGCTGTATTTATAGGTGTTTTTTTGGCTACTTTAAAGTAGGATTTGCAAATGTCAAGCTCAGTAGCAGTAGTGTTCTCACATAAGCAGATCTGATTGAAAAGGAATGTGGGAGGAAGAAGGTAGAGCACATTATTTGAAATGAAAATAGATGAGCGTGAAGTTTTTATAGTCATAATTTATGTTACAGTTGTTTCTGTCATCTCTTTTTTTTTCATATTCCCTTCTCAATTGCACACCCCTTATGAGCAACTTCTTTTTGTTTCTGAAACAATGTTGCAAATTGTCATACACCATTCAGGTGGCTGAGGTAAAGCTTAAACAGTTTTATATTTGGAGTAATTGGCGTTTGCCTTGCTTTTTATCTTGTTACGATTGACATGTATATGAAACTTCCTTAATCAATTCTACAATTTTACTGATTTTACAAATGTTCTTACATGTGTAGTTAGCTAGCTATAGGAGTAAGTACATTCTTTGTATAGCTATTTAAAATACTATAAACTGGGAAGTCATCTTAAAAAATTGATGGTTTCTTTATTGCCTGTTAAGTTCCAGTTCTAGGACAGAAGCAAGATTAGTGTTGTTTTGGCTTAAAAGTGCAAAGTTAGTATTAAAACTGCCTGTTCCAAGAATCCATAGCTGAAAGAGAGTTTTGAGATTCTTACCTTCAGTTATGATAGTGAAGTAAGAGATAAGTAAATTAAATCATTCCGTTGCTTGGCATTGATTAAATCAAGATACAATACTGATATTCAGTTGTGAAATGCACTGTGTTTAAATGTAGGAAGAGACAACTTTTGCTATTGGATAAATGTAAATTAAACAGGTTAATAAAGTAAGTTAATCTTTCACCCTTGCTTTTCAAAATGAATGTGTATGATTAATTTGCTTATAGTTAGGAAGTGCCATAGTTTTGTAAATATTAATCCTTCGTGAAGATAGATGTGTTTTAGAGAATAATTCTGCTATGAAGGAGTTTCTGCTGCGATTAGTTTGGTGGTTTTGGAGAAATTCTGCCACTGTTCATTTTGGTGTTTTGTTTTGGGTTTTTTTTGTGTTTTGTTTTTTTTTTTTTAAGCATATGTAATTCTCAGGCACAAAGCAAAAGATTTTTTTCACAGTCATGCCTAAGCTATTCAAAATAAGATGATTGTGCATCTGATTTCCTGTATTTTTCAGTAGATACAGCAGTGCCTCCAAGACCTCAAGTCCCATTAACTTACGTAAAATTATGTAAAACGCTGGAAAAAATATAATTTCAAAGAAAATTGTGAATTTGTCACGTGGTATAGTGTGAGGCCATGTCTTTTGCAGCCTAGAAGGAGCTTTCACAACAATCTTGTGTTTACTAATAAGCTGATGTCTTTCGTGGAACTTCATACTGAACTATTGGGAAGGTGGTGGTTTTAATCTGCTGTCTTGCTTGTTTTAATGATAAAAAGTTGATGTGTAGTGACATTTGTTTCCTGCGACTTCCTGCCTTTAAGGAGTTTTTTGACCTAGATAAAGCAGTCAGAGGGGAGGAACCATATTTATTCTGCAGCTATTCCACACTGGATGGCATAGAAAATAAGCGTTAGATTCTTCAGTTAAGATTTCATCACTACTGTTTTATCACTGAAGTGTGCTAAGGCTTTAGTAAGTTATTTGAAGAGGTAGTGCAAATCTGTATTATTTTGTAATACATCATTTTTTATAGTGCTAGAGAAGGTCTGTACATAATTGGAGTCTTTGTTTCTTCACGTGCGTTTGCGTGATTCTGCTGCAGCTACTGCATGTGCTTGTGTGCTGTTCTGTCCTTCTCATTAGTGTTGCTAATCATAAACTTTTCCAAAACACTGTCTTCGTGTGCTGTACAGTTGAGTATTTGTGGGAGTAAAATTTTCAATATTCAGAATTTCAGTATGTCTTAATGAATATTGATATGGACACATCACCTTTTTATATGTCCGTGTGCACCAAATAAAATGAAAAACATGAGCAGATTGACAAACAGTTATGTCTGTGCTAAACTAAACATTCCTGTTGACTTCAGCAAGACAGCTCATGTGGATAAAGATGCATATGGAATTGAGCATTTGTAGAATCAGAGCTGTAAAGTAAAAAGCCAAGAGACATGTCATTATCACAGCTTTATGAAGCATAACAAAATTAGTATAAAGTTGACTGGAATTAATTTTAATTCAGTGTTAATTTAAGGTTTTTACATTAAGAATTCTGGAAGGCATCTCCAGCCAACCCCCTGCTGACAGCCGAAATGACTTCAGCTTTAGATCGGACTGTTCAGCACCTTGTCCATTTGAATTTTGAGTATCTCCACGGATGAAGATAACATGACTATATAAAATGCTTCATGTAACTACAAACCCATATTGAAAAAAAATAATTCTGTATTTCCAGTAGCAGAAATTTGGGAATACACAGGCTGGTTAGCATAGCGTACAGCTTAGAATCCTGGAACCATAGGATGGTTTGGGTTGGAAGGGACCTTAAATATTACCTAGTTCCACCTCCCTGCCCTGGGCAGGGACACCCCCCACCAGCCCAGGGTGCTCCCAGCCCTGTCCAGCCCGGCCTTGGGCAGTGCCAGGGATGAGGCACCCACAGCTACCACCCTCACCGTAAAGAATTTCTTCCTAATATCTAGTCTAAATCTGCCTCTTTCAGTTTAAAGCCATTCCCCCTTGTCCTATCACTACATACTTTTGTATAAAGTCTCTCTTAGTTTAGCGTTAAATAATGAAAAAAAATACTTGATCGCTACTTGATATTGTTGATGTGGAGTAAATGCAATTGCTGATAAACATTTACTGATTATATCAATGTTGGTAGATACTGTCCTCACAAAAAATGGACTTGGTTAATCCAGTTAGAAAAAACACAAAGAGAGAGAGAAACTCAGAAGGTATGCAGGCCTACCTAACAGGGTAGGAAACTGTTCTGAAAAGTAGTAGTAAAGTGCATTTGAAAGTCATGAGTATACTGAATTGATGTGTCAAAAGCAGTGTGATGTGATGATTGTATGGAAATAGGGGAGCTGTATCAGGGAGTACTGAGAGGTGCTGGAACTTCATGTGGTTCTGGAATCGAAATTTGTGTTAAACAGCCTTGCAGAACTGCAAAGAGTTTAAGGGGATGATTGCTAAAAAGAAGGCTGTAGGAAATCCCAAATAGTGAGGGACTTCAGGAGTTCGGTATGTTTGTCTTATCAAAAAGGAGTGCAAGATGGCTGAGGTGGTGTATATACACTTTTATGGGGATGAATTAGAGTACTGAAAGGCTTGCTAATGTATCCCATACAGCTATAAAACCCCAGAGGCTGTAAAGTAAACTCCAAGGTTTGAAGTAAGCGCATATTTTTTAGCAGTGTTGGAACAGCTTGCTAGGAACAGTGGTGGTATCTCTATTTCACTATCTTCTGCTGATCAAAAATAGATACCTTCTTGGAAAAAGTGCTTTATAAAAAAAAAGAAACCACACACCCACCAACCTTGGTATAGTCAGACCTGGTGATTAGGTGCAGTATAGGTATGGTTGGGTAAAATTTTATGGCTTATGGCTAGAAGAGGCATAGGTAAATGAAGCGTTTTAGTTGTCCAGCCTTTACTTCCCCTGCAAGTCTTTTATAATAATCTCCCATTGGGTTATAGCAAGAGACTTTTTTATAATGTGTTTTAACAAGGAGTCAGCACTTGGCTTGTTTTTTAATTAAAATTGTTTATAAAGCATCAAACATCCAGTTGGGCATTTGCTTGTTTACATTTGCCAGTAGTGTTCTCACATGCAAATGATTTTGATACTTTTGTTCATTATCATCTTAGTCTTCATACTGGAGTACAGTATGAAGTTCCTAAGATCATTTTCTTATACAGTGATTCTTCAGAAATTCTTGTTCTTCAAATAAATCTTACATATTGCTCATGAGGTATAAGCCTCTTAGTTTTCTTGTTGATAAGTCAGGTTAGCGTGTAATAGAAGAAGTGTTTACACCTTGTACTGAAATTAAATTCAGGTTTTCTAAATCACTTAAAGAAATTAAGATAAATGTGTGGGTTTGGTTCAGAGATATGGACGAACTAATGTGTTGCTTTTAGAAGTTGCTTTTAAATTCTAATTTTTACTGACATGTTGCAGTATGGGAGCAGATAATTGGCTTACCCTTTTCCATCTTCTTTCCTTTTTTTCATTTTTTTCCTTTTTTTTTTTCCCCAGCTGGGAAAAAATAGTTTACCTGCCATTGAAGCATCAATTTACTCAAAAAAGTATACCTGGAGTCTCTTAGCATGGGGCACGATATAGTGTTTTACCACTTGTTCATAAATAAGACTTTCACCTTACATACAAACACATAAATATCCAGGGGTGGAGTGGGATTTGTTTTAATTGATTTTGATTTTTTTTTCCCCTCCTTTTTTAAGACTGAGAATACATGAAAAATTTGATTCATCGCTTTGTGTTGTCCTACAGACATACTTGGGGTGTTCTAGGTGGAGTATTATTTAAGCAGACAAGGCACATACACACAGTTTATGTGTTTTAGTAGTAGGCTGGCTTGTTGGTTACAGTATGAGTGCAGTAAGCGCACAGGGAAAGTAGTTGGAAAGTATCAACAATGGAAGCTGACTCTTAAGAAAAGAATTTCTCTCCTTAGGTGATACTGCTATCTTCTGGTCTTTCTAAATGGTGAAGGTGGCCTATGTAACGATAAGGGGAGACAGAGTTTTAAATAAGATTAAAAAGAGTAAGGCTTAGACAAGAGAAGGGTGAGCGTACTCATGCAAAATTCTGTGTGGGGATAAGTTCAGATTTGAAGCAGAGCAAGCTGATTATTTAAGCAAGCAAAAAAACTGTAAGAAATAATGGTAAAGAGGATGATTTTAGCATCATGCCATGCACAGATTAGAAAAAATGGAAGAGATTAATTCTGTTACTGCATGGGAGAGATGAGGATATAGGCCAATGTGTTTTACTTCAGGATATGGACAGGATATTAGTGGTGTTTGTAGTTGTTATGTGAGGAGAAATGAAAGGGGTTTGCTGGGAGGCTTGGAAAAAGATTGGAAAGATCATCTCAAGTTTAAGACCTGAGACTGAGAAGTAATACAACTGTTATCCTTGCAGAATGTAAGGAGGCTCTGGCTTTGGTATTTAATTTGGGAAATGTGATTCAGAAGAATCTGGGGTCTTGCTCTTCCAGAAGCATAGGCTGTGCTTTCATGAGCATCTGAGCTAATCTCGTGTTTCACTGCTGCTGGAATGAAGCATGGGAGGGGAAGGTCTTGTTTTCTGCAGTGCTTCCAACTGCAGGTTGTGCTGGCCTTGAAGCTCATCAGATGTTCTGTGAGCTGCTGATGTCTGCTGTTTTAGCTATTTTTGGGTGGTTTTCTGTTGCATTGAAGTGGCTCACAGAGAGGTCTGGCAAGCAGTGGAGCTGGCATGAAGTATGTGGTGGGCCTGCACAGACTTTCGGCAACAGTCAGCTTGCTGTGTCTTGTGGAATCATACATTAAAGAATTGCAGTTATAAGAGCCGTTAATGCTCTATGAAATAAAAATGGAAAGGAAAAGAAAGATCCAAAACAGTAGAAGAGAAGACCAGAAATAATTCTAGTGTATGAAAAAAGCACTTGCAATGTAATATAAAAATGTTTAAATCCTAGAAGTTCTTGAGACAGCATGCTTTTTGATAAAGGGGTTTACAAAGTATTTGTTTTAAGCTAAAAAATAATGTAAAAAGTTAATCTAAGTAGACGGGATGCTGAGATGACTTAGTTGTGTCACACCTTTGGTTAATGTGTGCTTTCTGGCCCTTCTTAAAAATCTCTGCATAAACGTGAATGAGAAAATCCCTGGAGAAGAAGAGGTGCAAGTTGGCTGTGGATCACCTCATAGCAGAGGACAGATTATTGTATGGTCTTCATTCCATATGCTAAATCATCAATACCTCCTGCTTAAAGGTGGACTTTGCTCCATAGGTCATTATCCAGTTTGGTGGTTTTAGGTACATTGTAGGCTAGGGAAGTCACAAGCTCTAGGGAAAATGGAACATTAGGGATACAGTGAAGGTAGATGGCCCTTGTTAAAATTTTATGTGTTTTGTTTGTAGCTGTATCCCCATCCCACCTCCCTTCTGCCAGCTCTGTTGTCTTGGAAAGCAGACTTTTCTACTTACAAGACAGGTGACTGAGTAGAGTTTGTGCAGCATTCTATCATCTTACTGAAAGAAAATTATTTTATAAGAACATTTTTAAACTTTTCTGTATTTTCCGTGTCCTTTATTGCAGGGGCTGCTATATCTGTGGTGTTTTTTCACAAAATACATAAATCTCCTGAAGTTGACTCTGCAGGTAGATCAGATGTGACTTGGATTTTCCGTGTTGTCTATTGAGGGTCTCTGGTAGGATGCAAACACCTCAAAAAAAGAAGAAAGTTGTCATTTGAGAGAGCTTGCTCTTTGCCTTATTTATGCAGGATAGTAAAACCAGACTGCTATTTAAGGCAAATGTGTTAGTAGTTAATAAGTAAGTTCAGTTGATCCAGCCTTCCAAAAGTACTTAAGTAGCAGGCTTGAAAGTAGCTGTGCACGTGCTTCCTGTTCTGATCTAACGTGACTTCTCACTGTCACTCTGAGGCTCCCTTCAGAGGGGATGAGGTAAAACGTTTAAGAAAAACAATCATTTGGAGGAGGAGCAGATTGTAACAAAAAATGTCCTGCGTTTCCAGTTTAGTACTCAGTGGACTTGGATGCTGACAAAAGTTAGGAGGAGTGAATTACATAAATCATCAGTCAAAATCCTGTTTATAACTTCCACAGAGGTAAGCATTAAATAACGTATTGAGCAAAGATGTGTTAAAGGAAGCAAGTTATTTCCTTTCCTTACACATGTGAATATTCTGGGTGTGGCTGGGTTAGGTTCAGATAAGATTTCTACTAAGTATTCTGCCTGATCTGTCTTGCACACTTGTTTTGGGGTAACCAAGTGAAGCGCTTTTGTGTGTGTCGATCTGACCCAGGATGTTCTTTTATCAGGTACAGGGGGGTTGATGGCTTTGATCCTTTCTGCCCTTTCATCTTACTAACTATATTCGTTTTCGCTTTTTAGTAGCATGAGGGGCTGCAAGCCAGACAGTGAACTGTTACGCTGTTCAAATGATAAGAAAACACTGCTTTGAAGAGTATGCAATCTATTCTTAAGTAACTTTATTAAAATTACTAGATTGGGTAATAAGATTCTCACAGAATGATGACATTCACCCTCATGCAGTCCTACTTCCAGTGATACTATCAGGAGTCAGAGTACAGCCTTCTTCCTGGCAGCACTTTTGTAGCTACATCACTGAGTTGAAGAACAAATGCAGTAGTTTAAGGTGGTTACCCTCTGGTATGAATGTGGGTTCTGAAATGAATGCAGAACTGAGCTCTGAATTTTGGATGGGCTTCACAGTTTGTGGGTGATTATAGTATTACTCATCCAGCTTTCTAGATATTGGTAATCGCTACAAACGTTTTTGGACCTGGAAACCACAGTGTGTATGTCAGTTGAAACGTTCAGATGACAGGCACATTTAGCAACATGGGAAAGAGATGCAATAGGTAAAAACCACAGTAGAACTTAAGTTGTTTGTTTATCTTCTTGAATTGAAATTCAAGCCTTTGTTTTTAAAAACTTTTCCTGGTATTGGTCTGTCCATGAAGATGAAAAATGCAACTAGCCTGTATTATCAGCAAATTCCAGAACCCTTTAACAGTGCTTAAATGCCTTGGGAGCCCTGGCAAGACAAAATAACCTTCTGCAGTGAGTGCTACAAAGCTGTAGCATTTTGCCTGTTTCATTGGTTAGTTCTTGACTAGCTGCATCCCTTCTCCCTCTTTTTTTTTTTTTCTTTTTTTCTTATTTCTTCCGAAGGACGACTCTGAGGAGTGCTGCTCTTTGAGCAGAATCACATAGTGACTTCAGAAATTCTTGTGAGCTGTGTAGGTTCGTTTGGGTGGTTAAGCGGAGGAATGGGGTGAGATGGAGGGAACAGCAGCAAGCTGACAACAAAACAGGCTTTTCTGGAAGTGTTTCATTTTTACTCAGTCTTTGCTTGAATATCAAATTCTGAATGTCCAGGCTTTCTGTAACAAAACTTTCTTAATTATAACTGAGATTCTGCCAGGATTCTGTTAGAACTTCTTAAAAAATGTAATTTTCTTAGCTGTTTTCTGTTTTGAATCTTCTTCTGTGGGCTAAGGTGCTGGTTTCCCATATAGTAATTTTTTTCTTAACTGCATCATAGGATATAGGAAATACTATCTCTTTCAGATAGAAGAATTTGGCACTAATGAAATGTTAAAGAAACTTGTCAGAAGATGAAATGGGAAACCTCATTCACAGTGGGAGAAGAATTCAGATCTTTCCACCTGTCTCTGTTTTAAAGATGCAAGTTAAATTCTGAAAGCACTTTGTGATCAAGATTTTTAAAATTCTTTCATTAATTTTGGCCTGTTGTGAATAGCTTTTACTGTCTGCTGCAGTACAGGCAGCCAGAGCAATCATCTGCAAGCACACCCTAGTACACAAATGTTTACTTTTCTGTCAGTAGTGAAATAACCCTGCTTGTTTTATGGTGTGGTTATTCTGAGGTTGGAAGATTGTTGAGCCTGGAAGAGATCACTAACCCCAGCTTGCTACTTAGCTATAAATAAGTTTGGTCTGCTGTGGGCTAGTAAGTACTCAAGATTCTTATGTGAGGTTATTCAGTATTTTCTAAAGGTTATCGGCAAAATGGGTGTTTTTAAGCCTTTAAAGAAAAGAAGCATGCAAACCGAGAAATGAGAAAGGGAGAGGCAAAAAAAGTGCCAAAGAGACGAAGCATGTGAATGTAAATAACTCAGCCCTCAGTCAGAAGGATAAAACAAAATTTATAAAAGTTTTAAGTTTGGGGTTAGTGTTTTGAAGTTATTTTGGCTTAGTAGTAGCTGAAGAAAACATTACTCATATTTGTGTATGCATATTCTTTGTGTTAGCTGGAATGTGGCTGATAAGTGTGCCATAAAATAATGGAACTTCATCTGAAAATCTTTAAAAGTATGGTTATGTAGATGACAAAGTAGCCATAATGTGAGAGAGTATGATTTTGACCACTTGGAGAAATAACAGGGTAGTAGACAGGGAGAAGAGGCTGAGGAAGGTGTTTCTGAGGAATCAAATTTGGAGGTTTAATCAGAAACGTTGGCTGTAAAAATAGTCTTTTCTACAGTTTTAGAAATTAAGAAAAACCTGCAGTTGTGGAAATTAACATGGGAGATGACAGCGTAGAAATATGTTGTCCAAGTCCCTTTTTTGTTTGGGGTGACCTGAGCAGGTAGGATGTGGTTTTGGCAGTTTTCATAATACTCTGTTCCATTCTTGTACTGAAATGTGTTTACATGCCTTATCTCCAAGGTAAACAATCGTGTCTGCAACTTTTTCTTTTTGCAGCGACGTATGGTATTAGTTAGGTGGTTTTCTTGTTCTTCCAGTTAAATTTCTTGTCTTGAAGGTCTGAGTAGTTTAGGGTTAATTACTTTTGGATAAATACAGGTAAGTACCAGGGGGGTTGGGTGCCTGTTGCAGTGACATTGCATTTCAACTTGGAGATCCCTGGGCTCTGATTAAGGAAGTGTTGGTTACTGGATGTGTTACACTAATGCAATTTTGTCCTACTTGAGACTGTTTTGTCTTTGTGATAGCTGCTTGTTCAAACTTTCCCAAGGGATTGAAAGAAGAGAATATGTATGACTGCTGTATGTTTTTTATAGGGACGTTTTATGGTAAATAAATTGCTGACTAAGAACATACTGACAGTGTCTGATACAGAGAGAGCAAGAAGTTGGACTGATAAAGTTCTTCACTGAGTGAAGGAGACTTTTATTTTTAAATCCGAAAGGACCTTAGATACTTGTATTGTGGTGGTTCACACCATCTTTAAGTCATTAGAATAACCCTCTTAAAGGTGTTCTAAATGGAGACAGGATTTGACTTGTGCAGGTAATGATTTAATACAAAAAAATACAAAGGAAAGAAAAATCACTCTAGGGAGTTTAAAATTAAAGTACTACAGGATGGCTATTCAGAAAGGAAGTAAATAGGTCTGATTGTAGCCACTGCTTTGAATGCAGAAGGGGTTGATGTGGTCAGAAATTGGCATACAGTAGTGAGGTGGTGATCCTTTCTCAAATGATCTGTCTGTGTCAGCACTAGAAAACTTTCTTGGTATAACTTTCACAGAGATGGAAATGACTCTAAAGCGGAGAGGTAGAGCTGGCTGTTACAGAAGGCAGGTATTTGAAGTTGCATTTTTGAACTCCAGCTGAATTCAGGGTTTTTTTCTTTATGTTTTGGAGTATTAAAACTGCACCATTGCATTCCATTGCATTTCATTGTCATCCGGGCAATGGGCTGCATCATGTTCTGTATTGCTATGTTTGAGACTGTGAATGCGTAGAGAAGTTATGCACAGCTTCAGAGTGTTGCTGTTCTGAAGTTTAAATGCACACACATCTAATCCATAGCATGGATCCAAGCAGAGTTGCCTCTAAGAATCACAGATACTACAGTAGTAATTTTATATAATCTTACATAAACTGAGTCTACTGGTTTTAAAAGTTGCTTCACACTACCACTGGTTATATTTAATATAAGCTTTTCAAATGAGTTAGTGCCAAGCAAAGCATTGTTTGGAGTATGGAGAAATAACCTGCAAGCCAAAATTAGCGTGTATTCATTTTGAGTGGTGTGTGTTTCGTCAGGGCTGCCCAGATCATGTCGTCCCTAAAGGCAGCGCATTTCAAATTTAAATGTTTAAGCTATTACAACATGGAACATGCTGGTGAATGGTGCCAGTAACATACGCTGAACATATGACCAGCACATGCCCCCACTTTAGTGTAGGCCATGAATTATTTAGTTTGTGTTCCAAGCTGTTTATTTCTGAGTTTTTTCCCCCCCTCTGTTAGTGTCAAGCATGGAGCCTTTTGTTTCTTTTCTTCCCTTTTTTGCTCTTGTTATTGATTCTGTATTTCCAAAATTTTCTGCTGTGTTTACCAGCACCCCCACTCCTATTTTGTGCTCGTTCTTTTAGGATGCAGTGCTTGCTATCTAACATCGTTGTGTTGTTGAAGCTGTGGAGACCAGTCTGATCATTTTAAACTTGAAAATGAGAGATAAAATGACCTTATACATAATCTTTCGGGACTTGGTCTATATTCATTAGTTAGCTGTGATACCCTTCTTTGTGTGAATTTTTTTAACAGTTACGTTTAGTATCGGTGAAATGGCCGTGGATTTCCTTCATCCCTAAGTCATCTTTGGCTAGATAAAGGGTGTTAAGCATACACTCCATAGGCCTGTTCTGAACTTTAAAACCATTTTCGATCGCAGCTCAAGTTCTCAGATGGCTTGTGCGTCTTTAGTGGCAGCAACTTTGTGCTGTGGATTCTAGTACAAAAATCTAAGTGAGCACTGACCCAGACTGACAGTTTTGGGGGGTTCTGGGGAGCAACAGTCAATAAAACTTAAAGGTACATACAAATATGTAACATCTTTGCACTGCATTTTATGACATTTTTATGGACCTGATGGGGTCAGGCTTGACACAAAATTAATTTGACTTGGTGAGCTTTTTAGAATGCATCATCTCAGAATTATTTGTGTGCGCTGTCGGTAACAGGTTTAACGTTGCACACTTCTTTATATAGATTATTCTTTTAAATTCGGTTTTCTTCTGAGGGTGCACTGAGTTAAAGTTACACTGGTACTAAAAGCTCTTCTGCTTCTCATGCTTACTATATTGGTAAGCTTTATTTTTCAAGCATTTGCAGGTGTTTTAAAGTCTCTCTCATTGTTCCTGGTTTTAAAAGTTGTTTTCTTTTTTTAATCTTCACATTAGATTTGTTTATATAGTAGTACAGTTTTATGAAAACATGGACAGCACTTTCTCATTGTTTTAAGCATACCTGTATATAAGATTCGGGCTGTGAAGGTAAGCTGTAACTAACCCTTTGGTTTCAAGGTTAGTTAAAACAAGCTAATTGGGGAGTTAGAGCTGAAAGAACCATTCTGTTCTGTACTCTGGTGTTAGCTCTGGTGTTCACATTGTGTGCTCAAGACAGATTAGTTTACTGGTAGGCCTGAAAAACAATCCCTTGGAAGAGGAGGAGAGAGGCAGGTTCAGGATTAGTTTTCTGTCAAGTCAGAAGTGCAGGTTTTTTCCATTACCAGATGGGAAGAAATGAATTCAGATTGATAAAGTGTCTTCACAGTATCTTATGTAGCAAGTTTTATCAGCATTTGAGCCAATCTAAAGGTTTTTTGCTCTTGAAAGAAAGATCTTGGTCATTCATTCTAGTTCCTGATCCTGGTTCCAGGGTCCACCTGCCTCCTTGCACTGGCTCTGGCACCAGTAGGTCCCTTCTTAGCTGGTTCTCGCACTAGACCCAGAGAATACTATTTTCCTCTTAAAAATTTTGTTTTGCTGGGTTACTTGGTGCTGCATTATTAAGTTGAATCAGCTTGCTGAGGGGCCTGACAAGCCCTACACTTAGCAAAGAAGTCCCTGGACTCCTACTCCATGGACAAAAGAGCTACATAATGTTTCTGGAAACTGCTTCTGTGGGGACTATTGGTTCAAAGTCAAAGATGCTATCCACATACCTCAGAAGAGGAACAACAAAAAAAAAAATAAGTAAAAGGTGACCACTGGACAATGAAGTTGGACTGGAAAAGCAACAAAAATGTGCTTGTACTATTTTTAGTAGTTTCCAAAATGTTTGTATGGTTGATGGTCCTCATTTTGCACTTCACCACACAAATCCCTTCAAACAGATGCTTGGTAACTAGTTTCTGGTAGTCTCTGTTAAGCTTTGTGTTTTGTTTTTCAAGTAGTGACAAAGAGTTTTAAGGGTTTCATGTTGCATTTCAAGCTTTCTGCATCAGGTGATGGTGTCCTGTCTCATTACCTTAACAGTGCTTTATGGAAGAGTCACTGGTTCTTGTGACACTTTTATATAAAATGACTGTTGTGTTCTCAGGAGACAGAGCAAAACTGATTGTAAGATATAATTTTGTAACTGAACTAATTAGTGCTCTTAAGGTCCTCCCAGTGTGATTCCTGATGATAATTAGAGTTGTAGTTTAAAAATATCTAGCGAACCTTTTTGATTCTTTCTTAAAATCGTGACAAACTTGTGCATTAAAGTTAACATTCAATGAAAAACTTGTAATATGTGGAGAAAAAGTCTTGAATCTGCCTTTTTTTGGGGAAGGATGTTAAAAAAACACAGTTTTATGCAGCTTGTTTTTAATTATCTGAGGTGTTCATTATCTTAGTTTCTAGCATTTCTAACTTACAGCCTGAATATTGCTGTCTATGTACTGGAAAAGTGTACCTGTTACTACAGTACCTGATAAGGCAACGGTCATGCCCTCCAGATTGTTAAAAAAGTCTCTTAGATCTTCATATTTCAATACTTCTTCTATTCTCCATTTTTGCTTTAATTTTTTAAAATAGAAATTAAACCCAGAAATATTAGTCTTTTCCAGATGGATGTTTCTAAGATAATAAAATAATTTGATGGATGAGTTAAAAATGAGGGAAATGGGCTACAAATGTCATATTTGTTGCTACTTCTGTGTTTATGAAAACTTTAACTTAGGGGCTACTTTGGATATTATGGTAAATGCCACGTTTTTTATGGTACTTCCTGTACTACATACGGATTTAGAAAAATACATTCTCATGGTAAAAGTCTTTTTGCTATTGTTGAAGGAAGAATAGTATAATGCCTTATACATGGAAATTAGGAAATGCTTTCTGTAGCTAGGGATTAACATTTCATTTGAACGTAATAGATCTTTCTGAAAATATGAATCTTTCAAATATTGGTTGGTTTTCAAGACTAAATGGAAACATGTTAATTTAAGTTCTGTGAAAATTAGTGTTTGCAGTTCTCTTTATGCAGTAGCATATGCATAGAACTCATTTGCATCTTTTCAGCTTTGCTACACAAGTGGATTCTGCAGTGGCATTTTGAAGAAATCACATGACTGATGAAATTGTTTGTAAATAGGCAACTCTACATTCAAATTTCACTACAGAAATTTATGATTTTGTAGCAATCAATATTTGTGCATGACAAATATAAATAATAATAGCAAATGATCTTTTGATACAGGGAAGGTCCAGCAATTAGATATATGGGGAGGGGAGGGTGGGGAGTCTTTCATAATTTGGAGGATTTTTTATGTTGCAGTTTTGCTAGCCCTGTTCAGGGAAGAATGATGCTCAGTTGATAAGCTGGGGAAACCTGAACTGGAACAAATGTCACTTGTTTTTTCAGAGGGATGAAGGTAAGGTGTGTTGAGTTTTTTGTAATCTATGAAAGTTTTGCAAATTTCTACTCATTGAGGGAAGTTCAGTTGTTAGAGCAGTTCAGCAGAATGTTCCTCTGGGTAGCTGTGTGTGAACCTCTTTAGATTTGATGGTAGCTTGCTTTTTTCCAGCATTTCAAAGCATTTTGTAAACTTAACTACATCAATTTGGCTGCACAAGAGGAAGAGAAGACTGGGCTCAATATTGATTTGTGTTCTGGAAGACTTTAACTAATATTGTGTTGATTTGGCTGTAGCATATAAAGCAGAGTGATGTGTGGTGAAATAGTGCATTATATACTGGGACCGCTTTTTTTCCATTTTGATGTTCTGTTTTTAGAAAATTTAATCATCTGGAAAAGCTAAATCACAGAAAAATAATTCAAAAAGGTCTGGAATTTGAAGCTAAACCAAAAGAAACTACTGTCAGAGTCATGGTCATTTTAATATCAGAAAACCTCTGCTTGGGTTTGGTTCACACAACCAAACTACATGCTTTCTGTTACTACCCTCCCATAGAATATTCTTCATTGTATGGGATTGATCCAGTTACCGTGAATTCTGCTGCTTGTCTGTAGGAGGTTAGGTAAAGTAAAAACAAGTTGAATACTGTACAGCAGTGCTCTTTATTTAAATAGGACAAGAAATGAAAAGTTGTGATCGTACTTGCCACATATTTCCCTCTCCAAAACAGTCTGGTTATTACAAAAAAATCTAGTCATCTGGCTTTGTTTGGCCATGAAGATTTTTGCAATTTCATTACATTGATATGGAGCAGTATAGGAGAATGGTTAATAAAAAATAGCAGATATAACATAGATAAAATTAAAGTCCTTCCATATTGCAGACGAGTAGGATGTACACTTCCTTTTCAGCACCTGCAGCTGTGTGTTGATGGGACATTTGCTTGTTTTGCCTGGGTTGTTCTGCACTGGTACAAGTAACAGGTGTGAATCAGTGACAGTTTTCAGTAGCTTGGCAACTATTATTACTCATCTTGAATGAAGAACTCTTGTTTAATTACTGAAAGAAAGCAAATTTCCTTTTTTCCCAGATATTTTTCAATATTTAGGATTTAAATTTTAGCTTCTTCTGCTCTATTTTTGTTTTTTTTTAATTACTTTAAATACTGTTTTAGCTTTTTTTCTGTTTGATAATGGGGGGAAAAGATCCTGCTTCTCATGGATACGTAGGAAATGAGACTTCTGTAGCTTAATGTCTTCAAATTGTTCAGTATATAACTGTATAGGTTTTAATTAAAATGCATGCATGTAATGTGCAGTTTTCATGGTGTAATAGTAAAGGACTGGTGAAATGAAAATTTCTTTAGCTCTGTTTGGGAGGATGTGATAAATTGCTTAAGATGCATGTGCATGTTTTACTTTTTGCCATATAGGCTTCACAGCCACTACTTTTCTGCTCCTTAAGCAGCTATTCCTGAGCAACAAACTGTGATTGAAATACTTCAGTCTTATTTAACTAGTTTCCCTTTTACTGAAGATGTGTGTTTCACCTGGTGTTCTGCCTCTTGAAGTGGTTGTAGGAGAAGGAAGATTTAAGGGATGATCCAGTGGTCTAAACAAAGATTGGGTGTTGGGGAAAAAATATGTTCTGTTCCCAGCTCTGTTGCACGCTTGCCAAAATGACTTGGCCAAGTCACAAATCTGTTTAATCTGTTTTTAAAAATGGGGATAATACTTCATGGGCGGAGGCAGGGGGGGATGATGAAATTTCAGTGCTCTTTTGTAGCATGTTTTATCAAGAGCTGTGCCTTGCCTTCTAAAATTGATTCCTTGGGTTTTGAAGTGGCTTACTTTGTCTGCAGTGCAAACACTTTTAATTCTCTCCCTTTCTGACTTGCCTCCCCTCTTGCTGTTTTTGCGGAGTACTGGTTCTGGTTTTGCCAGCGTTCCAGGCTTTCTCACAGACGTTGTTCCTGTGTAGATGCTACTATCCCTAAACTTGCATGTGCCTAGGAGTGCAAAGAACACTGGACCTAATGTGTTAATGCTGATCTGTGTTCAGTACTTCAGTGTTTTCTAGTGAAAGATGTTACAGCAATGCAGAGCAGTATGTTTATTGGATTACAGCTGAGACCTGTATGGGAACATATAAATGCTGTAGTTATTTACTAATACATGATACATAATTTCCGTTACTCAGAGAGATTGTATTCCTAGTGTAGTTTCTAGTACATGTATATCTTCAGAGTTGTAGAAATGTTGTGAGGAATGCTTGACTGAAGTGGTCATAATCCATTCTGTTTACAGTGGCTGCAATCAACATACTGACTTTCTTGGTCAAGCTGAAAGGTCCCAAGCTAACCAAACTTTATTCTGTTGAAAAGCTCTGAATGTGCATTCTTGTTTACAAATGGAATTCTGCACTTCCTTTTATGACTAGTAACTTCTGGAAGCTTATTTTTCTGTACTAGTTCAAATTTCAACCTTTCAACGAGAATGGTTATAATAGTTGCATGATAAAATGTTTTCTTATGTAGTAAGTATAGTACAGCTTTTAAATTAAGGTGTCATGATTTTACTTTACCTTTTTGAAGAGAGATTAAACTGTGAGGAGATGACTTCAACTTACTAAAACATCAGCAAACTTCTACATTTTGGCTAGAGTAGTTTTACATTGGGTTAGTAGATTAGCTGGGGATACCAGTGGCTGCTGGTAGCAGGTAAGCAGAATAATCATGTGGCTGGGAACAACTGGTGCAAGAGGCAGGATAGCCTGCCCCATTTGGTAGTGCTGAGTTGTTACATGGCTGTATCCTGTGAAACCACCATCCCCAAGATCACACTTTTGTTGCTAACAGCGTGGTTGATGCCTGTGCTTCAGGAACCTTGGTTTTGTTTTTCATTACTTTGTATAGTTCTTGTTTGGAGTGGGTTTCATGTTGCTTAATATTGGGGCATGCGTGAGTGAGTGTGTGTGTGTGTGTGTATGTCTACACCTAGGCTCCCTTTAAATTCAGTGAAAAATAGGCAACCTTAGACCTGATTTCCCCAAACCCTTTTAGGCTTTTCCCTTCTATGAGATGTACACCACTAAGTGTCTGTTTATTTTCACTTGCTGTGAAGTTACATGACTAACACAGGTACAGGTTTGCGCTTGGAGAAATTAATCCCATGCTTCATGTTTGCATGCTATACACTTTCCTTCTCAGTACTGTTGTTTCTTTATCAGCACAGTGAGAACAGTTAACCTATATTCTGATGAAGATTTTGATTTAGTCTATTTTTTTATTCCTGGACAGACTCCTACTTGCATGACTATGTGACTTGTTAAATCATGCCTGTTGTTATTATTCTTTTTTAATCCTTCTGCACTTTCCTGCTGCCCCTTACAACAGCCCACGATTTGAGAACTTGGCACAGTCTTAGAAGAATAGCTCAGGAGGAGTGCTTCTTGAGGAATATTTTCCAGTAACAATGTATTTGTTGTAGATTAAATAGTTTCATCACTTTGTGGCCTTTCAGACTCGTTTTGGAGTCTTGATTGGTTCTTGAGTGCCCACACAAGTGATCAAGGAAAGTAGGTTTGTGTAACACAGTGGAGCAGGTCATGCGTATAGAAGTTCTAGAGAGTCTGCACCTTCACTAGAAGAGTTTTAGGAATTTGCAAATAGACAAAAAATGGAAAAATGGTTTGAGCAGACGTTCTTCAGAGTACAGTTGGTTTAAAAAAAATAATCACAGAATATAACATGAAAACTTGATTTCTGTTGAGATACTCAGCCCAGCAGTATCTGCAAAGTGAAGCAAGTATGTGAAGCCCTTGAACATCAAACATCTTTAGGTAGGTAATTGTGAAATTTAATTAATGCCCATAGCTTTTTGAGAAGAGTTTGAAAAAAGTCTGTTCTTTGACCAGACAAGGAGATTTAAGGGGGAAATTAAACACTGCTGTCTACTCAAAATTAGAGTTGGTAGGAAGCAGTTTTTGTCACTCTTCAATGGCCTGAGTTAGTCATGGATTTCTGTGTGAAATAAAGGACTGTTTTGCTCTTGGAAACGGTGTTCTGTCTTGAAAAGCCCATCTAAAATAAACTTTGCTTCCTTGATTCAGGAATAATCTTTTTTTCTGTGCAGCCTTGCTTCTGTGGGTAGCTGTTCTTTTGGTAATGATTAGGGAGTTTTGGCATGATTTTGCAATAGAATGCAAGTCTCTGATGAGGTAATAAATGAAGTATTTTGTTACTAAAGTGATGTGTGAGTCATAAGAGCTTTTTTTATGATTATGCTTGCGTCAAAACACATCATGACAGCACTTGTTCACTGTCCTTCCCCTTGCTGTTTTAATTGTAAGGAATAGTTAAAATGCCAAGTGCTATATGTTTGGCTCTAAGCAGTTCAGTTTGGTTTGCTGATAGCTTTTTATTTAGTGCTGAGTAACATTACTATCATAACTTCAGTGTTACCATATGAACTTTTGCATCCCCATGAGCACCTTACAACTGAGGGTGAAATGCCAGGCACCTCTGTAACTAGGTAACTTGGTAATAAAGGATACTAGTGGTTTTGGTTTGTCTACTTCAGCTCAGCTGTGTTTGTAAATTTTATGCTTTTTGAAAAGTTTTTGAATGGTAGTTACTGTCATGGTGAAAGTTTGAGCTTGCATATTGGATAATAGGAAACCATTGTTAAATACAGTTATCTGGAAGGAAGAAGAAATGATGACTGATTTTTACTTTCCTGTTGCAAGTGTTTTGTTTCTGTTTTTTAAACAGGAAACTATTGTGTTATGGAGTTATGTATGCTCTGTTGGGACTCGCAACAGCTATTTGAAATTTGACAAAGGTAGAGGCACACAATCTTTTGGACAAATTTTAATTTGTTTTTATAGTTTAGAACGAAATTTAGGGATAGAGACCACACAACCTGACTCTGCATACGGCTTTTGTGTACAGAGATGCTAAATACCCGAAAATGCAGTGTTTCCATAGGCGGAGTTTCTTTTGTATTCACAGGCTGGGGAGCCTCAAATTCCAGAGGCATTACATGAGCAGTTTTAATGAATTAGTGTCTGGTTTTCCTGCAGCAGATGTGACAAGCAGCTTTATAAGCTGCTTCCCATCGATCGCTGTTTTCCAGCTCTTTTGTGTCTTTCTTTTGCTTAGAGAAAAGCAACGAAGAGCTTGGTTTCTACAGTAACTGCTGCCTACATTCTTGCCTGCAGGCCAATTTCTTTCTCGGTTCCTGCAGCCTGTGCAGGGCTACTGTATTGAATTTCTTTAGGTTTTGTTTGTTTTTTTGGTTTGTTTTTTTTTTTTCTTCTTCTTCCTTCTTGCTGGTTTAAATATATTGCCCTTTAAGAAGAGAGGAGAATGCAGTGGGAATTTATGATTTTGAGATATGTATTTTTAATTAACCATAGCACATTGCCATGACATGTGGGATAACCTAAATGTTTTTGCTGCTGATCAATAGCAGTGTTTGTGTGGTTGGTATATAGAGAAAATGAGATGTCTGACTTCTAAAAGAAGAACCTTTGAAAATGTGTAATAGCACTTTCGTTAATGCTTGTTTCTGTAGCATAATAATGCAGGGGAAGGGTGAGATCAGCTTTAAGTTGTTAACAGAATCATTTACATTTGCAGCAAAATTGCTGTAGTTGAAGAACTTCCGGACAAGTCTTTTTCAGTCTCCACTCTTAAAACACCCTTACAGGAATTGTTGTGAACATAGGGTTAAAAATGTGGTGCTTCTTATGAAGTTAGCTTTCTAGGTGGGAAAGAAGAATTCAACGCAGTTTCAAACAGCAGCATGTGTTTATTACTCAGATTGTGTTTGCTGCTAGTGGTTCAGGAATGTTCCTGGTGTTGTCATCAATATTCTGTTGTCATAGGATTATTTTTTGACGCAGACAGCTTGTTCCAGACCCTTCTGAAGGCAGGTTAGCACCATTCCTGTAATGAATACCAACAGCTTTACGTAGTTCTTATGCACTTGCTAAAACATGAGTGAGGAAGTATGTAACCTAGGTTTCCGGCAGTGGGGGGCATTAATTTACGGCTAGGTCCTATTTCCAGCCTGCTTAGGATTTGGTAAAAGTGTTTTGTTGGCCATCTTGAATTAACACGAGGCTACAGCAATATTTCTAGACTTCTGATGATGCGTAGATCTTTGCTTTTGAATCTTAAGATATCTGAGTTATAGACAGATCAGTGATCTTTTTCTTTAGGGTATTTTTTCATCCTGCTTTATGTCACCGTGTAGACAGTGATGGCACACCTGGAAAAGCTCAAAAATACTTGCAAAAAGCATTCCCAGTGCTCAGAATAAAAAAATCTAATTGCTGTTTTAAAAATCTGAGAGTGTTTTGTTCCTTACGGTATTAGAGGTCGAGCTTGCTATACAGCCCTTGCGTTTTCTGTTTGTGGAGGACATGCTTTGCAACTATTGATCTTCAGTCAACAGAAATCAATCGCAAAGGATACAGAGAATTAAGGGAAACACGCATGAGGTCATGATTCACTCCCCAGAGGAGAAAGCTGTCACTTTTTAAAGGGCAGATGCTTTTTGGGTAACCTCTAGAAGTGTCCTGACTAGTAATAGCCAAACATAATTCAATGTAAGTTTATGGTAAATTAGCCAAATCAGGACTCAGTTTAAACCATGGAGGCAGGAAGGAGGAAGAATCCATCTTAACAACGTGTATGTGTACATGCCCTTGTAGGAAGTGACGCTGTGTTCCTGCTGGGGTAGGTTCTCACATTGCTGTGCAGGGTGTGGTCAACTGCAAGCAGAAGAGCATTAAAAACTTCCTTTTAAAAAAGCTGATAGAGGAGTTGGGCTTTATGTTTCTTTACTATAAATTTTAGAAGGGATTTTGTTTTTTCCACCCCCTGTCGGTAGAGAAAAATGGATGCTCCTTTCTTCTATTGCAAACAATATAGAAAGTTTTACAAATACAATGTTAAAGATAAAACATGTGATAGCAGCACAAGGTTATACCTCATGTAGATGAACAAGTACATGTTTAAAAAATTGTACATTGAGAAAGTTCTTGCTGTTTTGGACAATAAGAAAATAATTATAATCTGATTAGTATTATAATATACTGGATCAGCCTTTTCCAGTATATCCATTATAAGATTTCCTGTACTAGCATTTTTCTTCATTACATTTCCAAATGTAACTAGCATTACATTTCATAATGTAAGTTTTCTACAGCAGCACTTTGTAATGTAATCCTAGAAAACTTAAAAAACAGACTTTGTAAAACAAATTTTGTGTTTAAAGAGTTAAGGAAGTGTTTTCCACAGAAAAGTGTGTAATTTTTTTCCCTAATAACCTATGCTTTATTAGTAATAATTTACTGCTGGCAGTTTCCAGGTGGCTATTTAATATTGTGACTATTTGGATGGATTTATATATCTACCTTCATTATTAGTTTTGAAACCCAGATTTTTAACTGTGGGTACTTTAAGATTATCTTGACATTTTGAATCTGCTTTGAAGCAATTCAGTTCAGTTTGTCTTTTTAATAAGTTTTGGTTTTGTTGATTCTGTTTAGGTCTAAAGGTGCTGATTCTTTTGTGGAAATGGACTGCAATATTGACTTCCAGTTCAATTAAACACAGCCCAAAGTCGTAAAAATAAATTCTGGATGTGAATAATTCGGTATGCCTGTTCTTGGTGTTGAACAATCAGAAATCTTTTGGGGTAAGATTCAGAAGATGAGGAAGTTAAGTTTCTTTTGGAAAAGGGTAGGCTGAATGAAATGACCACTTTCTCCTTGGTATGGGAATTGTTGCTTTTCTCCAAGTTAACAGAAGTTACTTCTTTCAGGTACCTCCAAGACATGGAGTAACATCTTTTCTTACAGGTTTTGTGTGTAACAGTTTGATCTGTGTGAGGAGCCAAGGTCAGCTCTTTCTTTAGAGATGCATCTTTTTCTCAGGACATCAAGGCAAAATACACAGACTTTACAAAGACTGAAATTGTATGTAGTTTTACTTCAGCCTTTAGAGCTTTTTTACCTCCGTGGCATTTCTAGTTGTTTTTGTAAAGTCTGTATTTAAGTCTTGCTTATTTAAAAAAACGATTTTAAACCAATAGCTAAATATAGTTTAATTTGCAATTAATTTCCTAATAAACCATGA
Organism: Falco naumanni; assembly: GCF_017639655.2. NCBI lineage: Eukaryota > Metazoa > Chordata > Aves > Falconiformes > Falconidae > Falco > Falco naumanni. The sequence continues at coordinate 114,774,262 of NC_054054.1, forward strand.
TGATGGAATCAATAATTAATGAAGCAGCAAATGGAGAAAAGATGAAATTGTGGTGCTTGTTCTTTCATACTGAAATTTACCCGTTAGCAGGAGGTCATACAAATTGTAATTTCCAAGTACCATGTTCCTATGGACGCTTAATTACCATCCAGCTTTGATTTGCTGGTCATAGATTTAATTTACAGATGTTATGTAGAACGGCACAGAGGAAGCAGTACCCTTGTGTGGCTTTCGCACCTTGTGGCCTTGGGGTCAGTGCTGTTACTTGTCAGTGGACCTGCTGCAGGTCCCAGGTAATGCCGGATTGGGGCTGGGGAGCGGTTAATATGCTGGAGGGCAGTGCTGTCATCTGGAGGGATGCTGGTAAGCTGGAGGAATGGACTGGCAGGAATCTTCTGAAGTTTCTGAAAAGTAAAATCCTGCATCTGGGGTAGGTAAAGGCTGGGAATGACTTGACTGGAGAGCAGCTCTGCAGAGGCTGGGGGGCCTGGGGGGGAGGAGGCTGTTTAAGCAGTGTATCCTTGTGGTGGTGGAAGCTGGCCTTGTACTGGGTGGTAACAGTGTCTGGTTTTGGGCACCCAGTACAAAGAAAACTGATGACAAACTGGAGAGGTGAGGGGAGGGTTGCTGAGATGCTTAGGGAACTGGCATGTGTGGTGTATGAGGAGAGGCTAAAGACTTCAGTGTATTTATTTTTTTTTTTTAATTTTTATTTTTTCCCCTGCCTAAATGATGGTTGTAAAAAAGATGGAGCCGGGCTGTGCTGTGAGGCTCACAGTTTGAGGACAAGCAGCTGTAGCCAAGTTACAACTAAGAAATCATACCTGGACAAATGAGAAAGCCCCTTCACTGTTAGTGTGGCTAATTACAGGAATGAATTGGCTGCTCAACTGTATCCTTAGAAGGCTTCAAAATTTGATTAGACAAGGCCCTGAGCAACCTTGTCTGACTTGGAAGTTGCCCTGCTTTGAGCAGGAGATTGGGCTAGGGACCTTAGGAGGTCCCTCCCAAATTCAGTTTCTCTGTGGTTCTAGCTGAAGGATGTAAACCAACAATTTTTCCTTGACTTTTAAAATAGAATTGAATCAAAAGTGGGCTTAGAAATGTGCACTATAGTACCTTACTGGTGACTTAATCTTCAAATGTGCATGTCTTCTTACCAGAAGTATAAATAAATTGGCTGTGAGGAGCATTTTTACTGGAGTGATGGGAAAAGACCAACTGGAAGGTGAGTCGTAAGTAGATGGGTAAGAGGAATTAGAAAAGGAGTTAGTTTCCAGTCTCCCTTCCATGGAAGGGAGGCGGTATCTAGAAGTACAGTTATTGCCATGGGTTTTGTTAGTCTACTGATGAAATTGGGGAGGAGCAGGAAGAATGAGGAGAAGGAAGCCTCATGTACTGTTGGAGAAAATCCGAGTTGAAAAAAAAGTCTATTTAGTGGTACAGGTGTTAATAATTGTTATTAATTATCTCAGTTTCACTTTGAGGTGAGTTACACTGTTGCCCATGCTTGCCTTTAAAGTATTTGAAGTCTGAAATTGGCAAAAGCAATCTCCCAGATCCTGTCTGGGTTCTTAAGGTAAAAAGTTGAAGCTTTTCTTGGTTCTCAGTAAATCAACAAGAGTTTGAAAACTGTCACTCAGATCTTTTAGATCTGTTTAAAATACAGGGGGATCCTTTACATTAACTGGTGTTCAGTGTTGTAGTCAATGTGAAAGAATTGAACTATACAGTTGTAACTACCGTGACTTACGGGGTTATTAGTGCCGAACCCCTGTAATCTATTTGAATGTAAAATGTGGAGGTGCTGATAAAAGAACAGTAGGATGGCAACTTCTGTCCAGTTTTGGTCCTGGTTCTTAAAGAGAGTTAAACCAGAATAATTCAAAGGGTACTGAGGCACTGAGTGTTATAGCAGGTTTTATGTACAGGGAGGAAATTGGATTCCTACTTCTATGTTTTGGCTCCCCAGATGGAGGCAGGATGGATTTCCTCAGTTTCAATCAGATGGTATTTCAATATAGGCAGAATTACAAGTGTATAATTAGCTTTTCCCTGCAGTACAGACAGAACCACTGAGGGGAGGTGAGAAAATATTAGAAATACAGATGTGGCAAAACTAGACTTTGCACATTTTCCCACAAGGCACTTATCTGGCACCCTACAAAGTTGCTAAATGCTTTAGTGGTAGTGCCTAGATCAGCATGTCTCCATTTTGCTGGGAGCTGTAAAGATAGTAAGAGTTTTCTAGGGAATAGTTTAAAATAATTTGATGCTGCCTGTGTGTTTTCCAGTAGTCAACCCAGAATGAACTTTTTTTAAAAAGAATAATTAGGATCATGAGTTGCATTTTCGTTGACACCTGTGCTGCAGTTTCCTAGATTGCATGCTGTCCTCCTTTGTGATGCTCTGTAGAAAGCACAAAGCAAGTACCTATCATAATCAATAAATGTGCAAAATTATTTGTGTGGATACTGTGAATAGTTGTTTGAAATACATAAAATACAAGGCTGGCCTGTCAGCCTAATAGTGCTATTTGTTTTCATCACTTAAGACACCTAACACACTTTTCATGATATAGCAGTTTAAACATAGACGTTTTGTAAGCATTTGGTTTTAGGAATCTGTTGGATCGATCTTGGTTGCTCAGTTTCATTTCCTACTTCAAATGGCATTCTTCAAAACGAAGAATGTAGTTGAGTGGTTGACACCTTGCAAAACTTTTTTCTCCCCCCCCCCCCCTTTTTTTTTTTAAAGTGGGTTGTGTAGATTAGTTTCTTCTATAGCAACCATCCCGTGGTAGCACATCATGAAACTATTGTAAACACTTTAAACAGTGAGTTAAATCAAATTCAGCTTGCTGTAGACTAAATGTTTGATCAGGTCTCTCCCTGTGGGTGTGCTGTGGTTTTTTAGTTCATTGTATAACTAAAGAATATGCCAAAACCAACTTGATTCTGATCAAATTAGAACGTGTTCCTTCCTTTGATTTTGGGAGTATATCTAACACATTTGCGTTAATGCAATTTATTCAGAAAAATCTGTTGGTTAGGATATTCTTTATTCTACTTTTTGGCAGAATTCCAGCTATTAAAAAGCCAACTCTGTTTACAAATATGAATCAATTGACAGATGTGGTCTTCTGATAATATTCAGGTGTTTGCATGTTCTAACCAGATAGTGATTTGAAAGTATTTTGTGTCTTCCTTAGTAATGACATCCTTTCAAGCCCAGCACGTGAAATGTAAACTGTAACAGTAACACATTTAGGTTTTAATACAGTTCCCGACTATAAGTTCCAAGTTTGGTGCAATTATAAACTATACAGTACCACTGACTAGTCAGAGCTCCTCGTTCTGCGGGTGGTGTGGGGGGTGTTCCCCCCCACCCCCAACGAGAGCACCATGTCTCTGCTATAATACAAAATCTGCACTTTAGTCTTACCTGCGTAAGCTGCCCTTACCTTTTTTTGCGAAAGGTGCCCACAGGAGAGAGAATGCATTTAGGTAACGCAGTAATGTAGAAGGGAGATGTCTTAACATGCATACTCACGTGGAGGATTGGAGGACTTTTTGAGTATGTGTTTCCATATTTCTGGCACTTGTGTCTAAGTCGTGAAGATCTACCTCCTTCCTGTTGTGACCCCACCCCAGCACCGGAGTACTCTGGTTGGTTATTGTTATTATTATTAGTATGTACTGGGTTTTTTTACTAAGCAATAAGAAATCTAACCAGTGAACGAGCATCTGAAGTTGTGTCCAGTTGTTCCCATGTTTTTCTGAAAGCATTAAGTTAAATTTGCAGGTATGGAATAGCCTCATAAAATATGTAAAACAGGTGACTAAAATTTAAACCTGTCTGTATGTCGAACAGATTTTATTGTTCACTTTCTCACAGGGATTTTTATTTAATCTTCAGCAAAAAGGGTGCCTTTGGCTACCCTCTTTGCACACACCTGAGTAGTGTTGTCATTATTGCTGATTAACTGAAATGTTTAGAAAACAGCTGAGACCTCTGTCAGTTGTCACTAAAACAATGTAAGCAAGAGAGTTTTTACTGGAAGAAGCAGTGACTTGTTACTGAAGATGTATTCAAAACAAAACACACACACAACACTTCCCATCCCCACCCCCCAAAAATGCACTAAACGCAGAAATTGGTCCATTTAACTTCCTCGCTGAAGTGCATGTGCAGTTTTTTGGCATAGATTCTGTTCCTAATTTAGTACATTGAGCATGTTTCAGAAATAGGTCGTCTGTTAAATTCGGACATGGTCCATACTGAGAAGTAACACTGAGAGGAAAGGAAGGTCATTGTCAATTCTTTCTCTTTTTTCCTGATCCTTGAGCGTGTATTGTAGGAAAAAAGAACCGCTGCAGTGCATGTGGCAAGAGACATCGTGAAAATCAAATGCTGCCTTTGTTCTGTAAACACCCTCAGATTAATTTCGAGAAATAAAAACCAAAACACATGAGAGTTAGTGTTTTTAAGTCTACTCCGCAGCTGAATGTTCCTTCCAATTCTTACATCACTTTTATGTTTAATGTATTTTTCCGAGAAATGATCACTTTTGTTTACAGTCTGTATCTTGCATTCATAGCTACATTTTTTTAGGCCTGTTCCATCATGCTGCTGTTTCCTTTCTTTATAAACTTGATCTACCTAGAATCATTTAAACAAACAAACAAACATTTTCTAAGTTTTTTTCTGGGAATTCTGTTGTTGGAAAGTCGTTTTCATCATGTGGAAGTGGTGTGTAAATATAATTGTTGGTTTAGTGCTGAGAGTAGTCTTAACAGCTTAAGAACAAGGAGGTAGTAAAGTTATTTGGACTGTATTTTTATAGATGCTTTTGTTGAGACAAAATTAAGTTTCTTGTTCACTCAATCTGTTTATTTACTGAGAAGTTAGAAACAGCCTGTTCTCTTTAATTGGATATAGAAAGGGAAATACTCAAAGGTGCATTAATTCTGTTTTATTTTCTAAATAATTGCATATTGTTTATTTATCATTACTCTAACTTTGGGCTTGCGATCTTTGGTCATATGCGAAAACGGACAGTTATTGCAATTGGCTCTTAAAATTCTGCTCTGAAAATGTAGTGCTACAACAGCCATATATTCTGTAAGTGATCGGAATTAGGATTGATACGCATTTAATTTAACAAGCATTTTAAGAGAAAAGAAACCAAATCTGTTAGACCAGTCTGTGAAACTGGGTAGACCTCAAAGTGGCCAATATTTATGCTCCCGATTAATTTTAATGTCATGGACCTGCTTGTTCAATTGCCAATGCTGTTCTTTGGCATCATAATATAATAGCCTTTTGTCTTCAAAATAATACTTCTTTTAGGGACAGTTACAGCATCAGGATGAACCTCAAGAAATATAGAGACAACTCGTCAACTGCCCTTGTTGCAAAGAATTGAGCTTGCCTCAGTTTCTTTCCAAATTTTAAAATTGCTTACCTGGGGACCTTTTTCTGGTCACGTTGATCTTTGTGTATGATCTGTAAAATGAAGATGGTTACGGGTGATTACGTAAGATACTATACCTTTTCATTTTTAAATAAGGTTGGGTGATGTGCGAATTATGCAGAAAATACTACATTCTGTAAACAAGTGGCTCATCTATTTGCTTTTTTGTTTTTCAGCTGTACTTTCAGGTTTCCCAGCACAAACATCAAGATAACATTCACAGCTCTGTCCAATGAAAAGAGAGAAAAACAGGAGGCCCCGGAGTCCCCAGTGAAGCCTGTGCAACCCCAGATCTCTCCCTTAACAATAAACATTCCAGACAACATGGCTCACCTGATCAGCCCTCTCCCCTCTCCCACAGGAACCATCAGGTATTTAAACCCTGCAGATTGCATATCGGGCAATGTATGGTTACAGACTTGAAACAGCTTTTTAATTCCTTTTAAGTATTTTGCTTTTGTGGTAAAAGCTTAGTTGAAGCTCAGCATTACCTGCCTTGGAGAAAACCACCATTCTGCTAAGACAGTTGCATCAACGGGCTTTAATATTAAAATGTAATACGTTAAATGTGTAAGTTTGCTCAGGAGCCTGGCATTCTTAGAACAGCAAAGGAGCATATCTTCTTGCATTCCAGGTGATATAGATTACTTTTTACTCTTGCATGCTTATGGCAACACTTTAAATGAGATAAATTTAAATTATGCCATGTTAAACATTCTGATTAGTTGCTATCCTCTTGAAGTCTATCATCAGAAAAAAATGTTCTTTGATTATCATTAGTGTGGAAAATGGACTGATCTCTTACTCCAGAAGATTTGTTATTGATTAGTCATTGCTGGAGGTAAACAGACACTGTACTTAAAATACAGTGTAAGACGTAGAGTTTAATATAGGGAAGTCTTCTGCACAGGAGATTAATCTGGGTTTTTTACTTGCTGTGCTGCTTAATTTGGTAATCGTAGCCATTGTCCAACTTGCTATTAGGGACCAAACTCAATTAAGCATGAGTGACCTGTCCTCACAAACTGGTAAAATGAGTTTCGATGCAATTTTTTAAATTCATAGGAAGTTCATGAGCAAAAACTTCATTTAAAGGCACTGAAAGTTGTGTTTCAAAGTCACATACATGCTTTTGAAAGTTGTTTTTTTTTTTCTTCCCTGCTCACTTACTGTGTCTTCACTTGAGTGAAGGACTGTTAATGCTTGGTGTTTTAAAATATAGATCTTGTTAATGAAATTTGAATGTAAGGATAATTGACTTCTTTCATGCTTGCCAAGATCTTGATCTCAATATTGTAATGTCTAATGAGATCTATGTAAGTGGTAGAAGTAAGGAGAAAAGACATCTAAACTTGACTGTATAACAGGTTTGCTTTCTTATTAAAATTCAGAGAAAACATATCTTACTCAAGAAATGACAGAGCAGCTCACAAATGTTTCAGATAATATCATATATATTGCTGCAGTCTTTACTATGAATTTTCTGATTTTCTTCCAGGCTGTCATGCACCTGTTGAGTGTAGTTTATTACAAAAAAACCCAAAACAAAACAACAAAAAACATCAGTTTTGAGTCTATTTTGAGAGCAAAGCTTGACAGTTTCTCTTCAAATCATCCTGTTTTTTAGAAGACTTGTAAACTTGCTTTGATTATACCATATGTGTCGCTTTGTCAATATATGCTAAAGTGAGCACAGTAGAGGGATGTTGTCAGTTGATATGTGAAAACATAGAACAGCAGTGACCTATATTTAAAAAAATAAATTAGTTACATGTTTTGGCTCTAATCAAGGAGTCTTCCATACAACACTTAAAAAATCCAGTCTTCCTTGTATAGTATGTCACTAGTAGCAAATTGTTGGTGAATTTCTAGTGATGTGAAACTTGAAGAATATTTTTTTTAATATGTATTGCCCAACCTACAGTGCCTTCTTTTTTTTCTGTACATAAAAAGGGAGGTAGCAAAAAACTTGAGAGGCCAGGCAGAAAAATAAAACTTAACAGAGGTAAATTTGCTAAGGCTTTATTGTATAAATCTGAATAACGTTCTCTATCTTTATTTGTTACTTGATATTTTGAACCATAGATTCAAGTTAGGTTAAAGATTGTCTTTGGAGATAAGGCTGGTTCTGGGGGCACAGCAGGCTTCCTCGTCCTAATTTTTAGTTAACTGCTTTGGAATTTCTGAGGATTGTGTTGGAATCAGTTGCGTCATGGATTGCTGAGAAGTATGCATCCTTGTAGAGAACTGCCAAAATATTTTTTTGGGGAAGGGGACAGACATCACCTACTGACTGTCTCTTTCCTGTTGGCTAAATGGAGATCGTAGAAGAGAAGTGGCTTTGTGCAGCTGTGGTTCCTGTGGACTGTGCAAGGCAGAGGGACAACCATTAGAAAGAAGTTAACGGTGGAATTATATACAATTTTATCTTTGTTTTTCTGAGATGGAAAGCAAAATGGGAGGTATCAAGAGGCACTTCTTTTGTTTGTTTGGTGCTGTCTTTTGCTTTTTAACAGTGTATCTGCTCTGTTGGCCTGACACTGCTTTAAATTAGATGAGTCAGTGCTGATGCATCCCATTTGTATGTGTTTATGATTTTTATACATACATATGTGTGCATATGTATGTGCACACACCTGTAAACGCGTAAAATAATGTTGGGTTAGACTTAAATTAGAATCAAAACTTTTTTCCCCCTCACTGCTCACTGTATTTTCCTCAAATGTGCAGTAATACTGCACAGGAGAGATGATCTTTTTTGAGCAGACTGAATACAAGCATATGGCAGAGATTTCATGCAAGATGTGTTTCTTGTTTCAAATGAGTGTCTTAAAATTTGTGGTTGCTTATGTAGTTAAAATGGACTTTTCTGTTGGCAAATCTTACACAAATACAATACAACCTAATAAATTGGTTAATTCCTTTTCCTTTGAGGAGGAAAGCCTGAGCTTCATTTGACAGGTTTCTTCCTGCAGTGATTTTAATTCCCATGGATGAGTTAGAAAGGCTTGGAAGATGGGGTTTATAATGGAATACTGACAGACCCTTAACTGTACTCTAGAAGCTCTGGTAGTGGGCTTTTCTGCAATAAGAGCTTTTTGATTATACGTAATGTGGTGATATACTGTATAACAAAATAGTAGGATCTTCTTTTTATGCTCTACAGTGCTGCAAATTCCTGCCCATCTAGCCCCCGTGGTGCAGGCTCTTCAGGGTACAAAATGAGTCGTGTAATACCATCTGACCTACATTTAATGGCTGACAATTCACAGTCAGAAAATGACAAGGAAGCATCGGGTGGAGATAGCCCAAAGGTAAACATTGTTTGAAATCAATACCATACATCTGAAGTGAAGACTTCGGAAATTTTGTTGGCTAAAGCGTATGCACTAAGTAGAATTTAACGTTACAGACTTTAAAAACAATCTGTAGGTTTTTGTGATTAGATGTGAGATTTATTTATTTCTCTTCTCTTTGGGGGTGTGTGTGTGTATGTTTTCAGTTATATATCTGTTTATAGGCTGTTGAAATTTGTTTACTGTTGTATGTTTCTCTGTTTTTTTTAATGTTATCTTAAAATCTGCTAATCGTAAGAGCAGAATTGTCTTACTTTCTTTTCTGCCTCAAGATTTTGGTTATCCAAAAGTGCCTTAAATCAAGTTCATTCTGTTCTGTAACTTTTCATTAGGAAGAGCTGTGTGTATCTTTAAAGTTTGTTGATGCATGCTTCTCTTTTTTTTTTATTATTTTTTTTTCCCCTTGTACAGGACGACTCTAAGCCACCTTACTCCTATGCACAGTTAATAGTACAAGCAATTACAATGGCACCTGATAAGCAGCTTACACTAAATGGAATTTATACGCACATAACTAAAAATTACCCGTACTACAGGACAGCAGACAAGGGCTGGCAGGTAAATTTGATTTCTGGAATACTTTCTTTAGTTGTGAGTAATACTGGCAGCTGTAAATGGTCATAAGAAGTCAATTGGTGAGCCTAACAGCCCTTCATAAATAGAATTTGTCAAATGAGTGTGTTGTCTTTATCTGACAAGTTGTCCGACAGAGTAGACCATTTATATTGTTCTGTATTGGAAACATTGCTTTATTTGTGGAATGGTATTCTCTAAACTTCTAGGAGGGATACAAACAGACGCTTGGGGAAGAAAAATACAGTTGACACTGTGGATTTAAAAATACATATGCTATCTAGGAATGTGGTTGTGTTCTGTAATTTATAATTGTGTAAACATCCATATTGTTATCTTGAGATAAAATAGCATATTAAACGTTACAAGTTCAGTTTTATTTGAGAACAGTGATCTTGACCATGCAATACAGTGAAGGAACAAGTGTGTTTTCTGTTATCTTGCACTATTACGTGCCCCTTTTTTTATTTGTGCAGCATAGTCTATTTGTGAACTTAATCAAATCTGTATGGAGTTAGACCAAACCCTTCAATCCTGTAGAATTAATGCCTTCTTTTCATTTTTAAAGAGACCAACCTCAGCATTTTCCAGGATGACTAACTGAGTATGAATCAGTCTGGCATAGCCTTTCCAGATAGGCGTAAAGGTTCAGTGCCTTTGCTGCTGTTTTTAGTTTCAGCAAAGGACAGAAGAGCACAATTAGCAGGACCGGCCAGTTTACCCGTATAACATTCAGACTGCACTGTCGATCATGGAGTATCAATTTCACTGTGTTGCTGCTTAGTACAGTCATGATCTGCAACAGAGGCATGCTCTGAAGTTATTTTCAGGGAAGTAAAATTTGGGGAGACTGGGGGAGGGGAAAAGTGAAGAAGTGATTAACTCCACTTGCTGTACAAGTAGAAGACTAAAGAATACATGCCTTCTCAGTAAAGGAATAGATTTAAAAATATTAATCAGATACTTATTTGTCGTAGGGCTTGTATGAAAGTTTAATCACTCTTAGAGGAATTCCAGGGTTAGTGGGGAATATAACTGTTCCTAGCTTTTTGCTAATGGTTTGGCTAGTAAAGGACTTAGCTGTTGTTGTGGCTAGGAATCTTTTGTTTCCCTTTCACACATAAGCAATGCAGAATCCTGGCTGCAGTTGTACTAACAGATCTGTTTCAGCAACAAGATTCTGTTTATAAAATGTTGGTGTGCTTATTGCTTCCTGTTTTGGAATACCTTGAATATCTGTGTGTGTAATGCTTATTTATGTAAGTGTCGTGGAACCAAACCTGCATACATGTAAAATACCTGTAACCATGTAATGCATGGTTAAAGAATTCTGCTTTAGAACAGTGTATTTATTTAGATGTATGGTACTTCCTATAAACCAAAGTGATAGACACAGCAGACATAGTATGTTCTGCAATAAATAATTAGCACCTATTTGTAAAAACAATTGGAAAAGCTGAAAATCAGATGCTGTTCAGCCAGTAGTCCCAGCTTGCACTGCTGTAACACCGGCAGGGCTACCTCCTGTATGAATAGCTCTGATAGCTTTGATCCATCAAGTGTTAGATTACAGTTAGGCTGACTTATGTGATAGATATTTTGAATAATGTTTGAGGCTATATATGCACATACTATTCAAAACGTAGAGTACATACATCTGTGTAGTATCCAAATCCTTCACCTTAATAAATAGTATTGAGGTATTGTATAGCCTTGATTTATTATAAAAGTCTCATTTTGCTGAGCACTTGAAGACTCCTCTTTGTGAACTTACTTTAGCAGGTACTTTTGGATCTACTCTTTTATTCTAGCATATGGAGAAATAAATACAATTTATAAACATGTTCTTGGCACTTCCTAGTTCTGTTTCAATTTTTGGCAGGGAAAACCATTTTTTGTTTCATCAGCTTGCATTTAAGAAACTATACATGGTTATCATTGCTTTAAGTTTTCCAAACTTGCCATCGGGGTCATGAACTCAGACATTTCAGCAAGATTGGCATTTGATTTTGAAGATTTTGAAGATTTTTTTGTTAACGTAAAGCTTTTTCTCAATTCCCCCTCTCTTCCCCCCTCAGGTATTTCAGTATGTATGCTTATTGTTATTTTCATCTTCTTCAGTGATACTACTTAGAGAGATTTTGAGTTTATCTATCTTAAGAAGAACAAAAAATTAAATCATGTGTGCAAAGCCAAGCATAGATATACTCACTTCATGGTGTTAGCTGTTTTCCACATCTCTGTGATTGAAGAGGTGCATGTGCTACGGCAAAATGAGGATAAAGTGCAAAGTAGAGTGCAGTAATGAAGATCTTGCTGAAGAGCTGTTTCAGGACCTACTGCCATTTGTTGTTTTTCTAGACACACTAAATCCTTGGCTCCTTTGTTGAGACAGACTGGACTGTGGGTGAACTCCCAACAATCTAGTTGCATTTGGAACTTGTGTAATTTAACCTTTTCTTTCTGTATTGTGGAACAGTAGTAGGTTTATCATGTAAGATCAGAATCAGTATATGCTGTATTTTACTGGCCCTCCTCTTAGAGTGAACTGGCAGTTTCTTTGATACCTGGGGGAAGGGTGGTGTATGAAGACTGGTTGTTTGTTTTTTGTTTTTTTTTTTTATAAAAACACTGCATTATGCATAAGTATTTGTAGTGTTCTTACAATTTGTTGCAATCACCATGTTTGTCGTTAGAGAATTGAATGGGATTCCTGTTACCGCCACATTAGCATACTATCTTTTTAATTGTTGGGGAAGATTTTAAAAATGCAAGAGTCCTTTCAGGTTTATGGATGGCACTGCCTTTGCAGTGCTCTGAGTTCTGTTGAATTAAGGAATTAAAAGAGCTGAACCCCGAGTCTCCTATAGTACGAACTGCTGCAGTAGGCCACGTTCTGACTTGGAAAAGTTATATGAATTCTACATATTTTTTTATGTTCCATAGAATTCAATACGTCACAATCTCTCTCTGAATCGTTATTTCATCAAAGTACCACGTTCCCAGGAAGAACCAGGCAAAGGCTCATTCTGGAGGATAGACCCTGCTTCTGAAAGCAAATTAATAGAGCAGGCTTTTAGGAAAAGGCGGCCTAGGGGAGTACCTTGCTTTAGAACCCCTCTGGGACCACTCTCTTCTAGGTAAGGAAAAACAGATGAACAAAAAGACTATGGCTGTTGTTTAATCTTCAGGCTGATACAGACTTGATAGCTTTGGATACAGTCACGAGTTTAGTAATTTAATTTCATCCAGACACAGTATTTGAATTCTGTATGATTTACTAGGAAGCTGCCCCATACACTAGGCTTGTTTTTATTGCTTGTTTGTAGTGTTAAAGAACTGATTCGGTTTGCATAACTATCGGATTGTTAATGTAAGCAAGCCTTGCTGTACCTTTGGGATTTTTTTACAGAATAATAAGTTTAATTTCTAACTGCCATCTACTGCGTTTTAAAAACTGTTTGCAAAGAAAATTATGAAATACCAGCTACCGTTTTATTGAACTTAGAGATGACATGTATTTAGTTCGATAATGTTCAAGCAGAATTCATGATGGGGAAATAAATGGGTTTAAATTACTCCCTCTGTAAAGTTACGGCCTTTCTGCTGGTGCAGATCTTTTATTACTTGCCCTGTAGACTTGAGATTTGCTCATCATCCTTCTCCACCAGAAGAAACGTTCATGTTTCACAAGACTGTTTAGAGAGTCTCCCTAAGAAGGCACCCAGCCACTTCCTCTCCATTAACTATACCTGAAGTTTGCTTTTAAATTCTGTCCCTGTTTAACAGAAGCTTTATTAAAGATCATCAGAACTGCTGTGGGTTGTAACTGTGCTTGACAGAAGGCAGAGGTGCCCTCCTGTGGGCACCGTGTGTTACGGTCTCTTTAGAGGAAGGTCACTGTCTTGCACAGTTCAGAAGTTAAAACACATCAGCTGCTGCTTTCATTTTTAAATACAGAAGTGCCCCAGCTTCTCCTAATCACTCTGGAGTGTTGTCTGCGCACTCCAGTGGAGTCCAGACCCCCGAGAGTCTGTCCAGGGAAGGATCTCCAGTCCCAATGGAACCTGAGCCTAGTGCTATCCAGCCAAAACTAGCGGTAATACAAGAAGCGCGATTTGCACAGAGTGCCCCAGGTGAGGAATCCTGAAATAAGCGTTTGGGGGTTGGAGGTGGGAAAGGGCTAATATAGAAATATTACAAAGGCTGCACGTGTACCCAGAAATATTTAACCTCCTAAGGTTTAGAGCAAGTGCTGTTCCAGCACCCTTGATCACTTTGTTACTAAGCAGAGATTGTGCTTCTGTCCTGTATAGGACCCTACTGTCTTGTAACAGTTGTCATTTCCTTTCAAAATGTATTCTTTCTGGTTCAGAAAAAACACCCAAAACCTTTAGGTTACATGGGTTACAGAAATTAGCGAATGCCTTGTACGCATCTGTGGGACGTCATCCTTTCAAAGGTAGGGATAAAAAGCATTGAAAGGATAAAAAGAGAAAGAATAAATTTTGAGTGATAAGAAATTGCCTATTTAAAAAACCAAACACCACCAAACCCCCATAAAGCATGATGGGATAAGGATGGATTTGTTTAATTACCTTGGTTTGTATACTTTTGCCATCCATTTTCCTGGTGATACTCTGGTACTCCCGAAGTGCCAGTGGCCATTATGTGGCGAAGGCAAACACAGCCCCAAGCAGAGGCACCAGGCTTTCCCCAGCCTAGAAAGCTGAGTTTTGCCAGGGCAGACACACTGCACACAACACCCGAGTTACACACAGGTTACTGTCTATGCGAAAGAGTGTTACTAAATGAGTATTAAACACAGCTTTGGCAGTATAGCTGCATTTGGGGAGGGGGGAGGGGGGGGCGCTTTTGCCCAGGTGGTGTACAGGTCTTATGGAGCTAATGCAGCAGTTACCTGGAATGTGTGGCTTGGAACAGCCATGTGTCATAGTCTTCATTGTCTGGTTTTATCTTTTGGATCATTCAGGCATTAGTGAAGGAGGTTGTTAATCCTCTGAGGCTTTAGTTTAACTTTAAAAGAATGACTGGCTTAAAAGAAATAATAAAAATTGGCAGCCTAATTTTTATCTCTTTTTTTGGTAGGATCACCTCTATCTAGCCAACCAGTTTTAATTACTGTACAACGGCAGCTACCACAAACTATTAAACCCGTCACCTACACTGTTGCAACTCCTGTGACAACATCGACATCCCAGCAGCCTGTAGTTCAGACAGTTCACGTTGTCCACCAGATACCAGCTGTGTCTGTCACAAATGTGACTGGATTAGCACCAGCAAACACTTACACTGTAGCTGGACAGGCAGTAGTCACGCAAGCCGCGATGGTAACCCAGCCCAAGGTAGAACCTCAAGAGAATGGAGACCACAAGGAAGTAAAAGGTGAGAACCTGTGGGATTAGTTGTTTTGCTAGCTCTTTGTACAGAAGAATTATTATTTGAAACTTCTTTCCAATGAATGCTTGAAATGTTTGGCTAAAACTGAAGATTTTGCACTGTAATTTCTCAGAGATGTTGGAGCTAGTAATGAAATGGTGTGCTTTTTCAGTGTGGGTTGATTGCGTAAAAACAAATGGTTCTTCAGCGTTTTCTTGTTTGTAACAATGTTTTATCTTCTGTTTTTCAGTTAAAGTGGAGCCTATACCTGCTATTAGTCATGCTACAATAGGAGCTGCTAGTCGTATCATTCAGACATCTCAGACCACACCCTTACAGACAGTTACTATAGTGCAACAGGCACCTCTAGGTCAACACCAGCTACCAATAAAAACTGTAACACAGAACGGAACGCACATAGTACCCATCACCACTGCGATACAAGGGCAGGGCAATGCTGGTAGGTATTGTGTCAGGAGGTTCTGTTGCTTTGTAACTGTCAAAACATTAATGTGACCAGTGCTGCATTTTTGTATTCTGTTCTCCTGTCTTTTGTATTTATACTGAAAATGTAAGTTCCAAAAAAAAAAAAAAAAATTAGATTATAGCCTTGTAAGGGATTGTTCCTTCCCGGTTGGTAAGAACCAGTGTTTCTCTTCATTGATGATTACCTGAACAGCTATTTATTCTCTTTGTGGTCATTATAGGGATGTACTTAGTGGTGACAGCCCATTCTCCCTCCTCATTAAACCCAGGATATAAACAAGTTTAAAAAGAAGTTCCTGTAAAACCAGTGCCATTAAAATGGTAACTGCTCCCCAGATGATTTGTCAAGAACCAACCAAGAGGAAAACAAGACAGAACTTGCTTGTGGGTTGGCTTTTTGAACTGTTACTTTTCTGTTTTTATTGAACCTGTACTAAAAATGACAAAATTTCTGTAAGATTTTGAGAGTCATCTTGTCTGAATACCATCTTGCCCCTCCCAGGCTCAGCAGTCTGAGTGGGTAGCAGTACTTCTTTGTAATTTTTATATTTTCACGCTTGTTCACAGAATGTTCCGTTTTGGTTTGCTTTGCAGGTGTGCATACAGCATGTTCCAACAGTTTCACTTTGAGATGTGAGCTTTTTTGTCATAAAATATGTTTACAGAAATAGGTTTAGGCTATCTTATATCAATTTATTACGTGTATTTCCACTCTGAAGCCTTTCTAATGGAGTAAATTATCTGCTATTTCCTTTTTACTCTTCTTCCGTCACTGACATTTATAGGTCAGTGTTCTGTCTGCTTCCACTTCATTTCCAGCTTAAGTAAAGCAAGAGCAATCACTGTCAGACCTTGTATGCATTTCTTTTGTCAGAAGGGATGTATGAATTCAGCTGAGAGTCATATGAAATAGACTGAAAAGTTATTTTTAAGTAAGGCATAATTCTTTTTCTCTTTTTTCTGGACTCTGAAAACTCAGCTGATCCAAACATGTTTTCCTCGGTAGGGAAGCCCGATGGCCGCTAGGAGTGTTTAAGAAACGTGGCTGAACACAGCAGTAGAACTGTGATGCTTCTCACTGTTTCGCTGGGTGTGATAGGGCTGTGCTTGCAGTGATGGGTGTTTTCGCTCTGAGATTCCGGGGCTGAAACACCTCCTGAGATGTTCAAAATGTGAACAGCAAGTGAGGTGTATTCCATGTCCTGCTCTCTCTGTTGCAGTAACTCCTAAACCAGCAAGAAACCAGGTAGTTCTCAGGCAAAGCACCTCAAGGGGGAAGTAGGCCTACAGAAATAATTTGTTTGTATGTGTCTGCAGATGTCTGTGTTCACGTGCATACATCTGTATTTACGCACACATTTGTATGTGTGTTTGTCTTTGGAGAAGGAAGATTTGTGCAGTCTGGAAGCTAAGAAATCCAGAGCAGCTACTGTTCTTCTGACATTTTCTATTTGTAGTAAGATAAGAAGGTGCTTTCAGATCTTACTCTTAGCAAGACAGTTTGGTAGTGCTTTTTACTACCCGTCAGTCTAACTGAAAGCTGTGAAGTCCAAAATAAATTCAGGTCTCTTATTGCAGCATAAAATTATGTAACTAGATACTTTTTATTTTGACTTTCAGCGTAGGTTTCAAACATTGTTCTTTTGTGTATTTCATGCTTCCACGTATCAGCTGTGGCTGCAGCCAGCAATTCTCTTTCTACTAGAGAGATCCTGGAGTGAGTAATGCAGTGATAGTCGTAATGCAAGCTTGAAGATGAGGGATAAACTTCATAGTTTTATTTAAGCAACAATAAATTTGCCGTAAAGCATTTTATTCAGAAGTAACTATGGCATCTGTTCAGAAATAGTGCAAGGAATAGCTTTTCTAATAGAAGCTGAATACTGTAAAGATAAAAGAACAAATTATTTTACAGTTGCAGTGAAGCTTTTTGCATCAGGTAAATATTTTCGGAAGTGTTTGTCCTACCAATAAATACGAAGTACAGCACAGTTTAGTTACATGCAGAGGTGATATTCCAGGTATTCTTTAGGATAGCTTACTAAGAACAAATATAACAACTTTAGCAAATTAGAATTCCTTATGGATTTCATGTTTCAGCTCCACTGGCAGGCAGTGCTGTACTAAGGTCAGCAAAGCAGTGGTGCTGAAAAGGGGAGCTTGTGTGTAAAAAGAGCAGGTGGTTTGATAACATTTAGATGAATTTTCATGAAGTGCAAAGAAGAAGTAAATCTATAGCATTTTACATTATTTGTAAAGGCATTTGACTAGTCAGTTTAATAAAGTCGGGGTCAGTATGAGAAACAGACTGCTAACAAATAGAAGGAACCTTCTGGTATCTCAGAAGGTTTAAGGACTATACTTGCACGTTAATGATGCCTTGTACTATCTCCATGGAATGAGAAGGATTGAATCTTTTATAGGATGCTTGAACTATATACATTTCTGTTGATCTAATTCAGTTGTGTACTTGACTCTTAATCAAATGCGTCATTTCTTAATATTACTACTTGTTAAAGCGCTGCCTTTTCCTTACACTGTGGGTGAATGCCTCGCTATCTGTTGAAGAGGATTTGCTGTTGAGTAGTGTGCATCTCATGGCTGCGTGAATTGCAGTAGCTTTTCTTAAATACGGCTGCAGATGAACACGACAACACGACCTGGTGGTGGTCTGCTTCCAGGCCGAGTAACGCACTCAGCAGCGATCCACAATCGTGGCCAGAACCTACTCAAAGGGGATTTTGAATTCACTTCCTAGTCTGTAAGAAATTACTGTCTAGATTGGCTTTCAGTCATTTAATCCTTCTCTGTCTTCAGCTCCTCATTGACAAAATGGAGATCATTCCCCATTCTCCCACCTTTGGCCACATCTGCATGAATGTTGAGTGATGTGAGAGAATGTCCTTCAGGTTTGTACAAAGATCAAACAGTTGGACCTGAATCCCAGCTGGGACTGCTAATACCCCACATTGCGCTAATAGAGAAATTCACCATTTTAATGAAAATGCAAGTTTGCTTTCAGTATCATCGGTTTTGCCGAGGATTAGCGTGCTGAAGTTCGTGTTCTCTCTTTACAGCTGCTGCGAGTCCTTTGCATATGTTAGCAACCCATGCGTCCGCATCAGCATCTCTTCCAACAAAGCGCCAGAACGGAGACCAGTCGGAACAGCAGGAACTCAAACGTATCAAAACAGAAGATGGAGAGAGCATAGTCATAGCTGTTAACGTGGACACCCCATCTGTGGCAGTGAGTGATAAAGGCAGCCAGAACTAGAAACTTAGGGGAGTGTTTTGTTTTTTTTTTTTTTAAAAAAAAAAACAACAAACTCCATGGTGCCAAAAGGAGACACTTAAATATAACATCTAAAATGTTGGAACATGTTCTCACGCAGTGGGGAAAGGGGCCCTGTGATCAGACTTCAACTTTCAGCACTGAAAAAAAACCCAACACAGGTGGCCTTAAAACTTGGTAATTTAAAGTCAAACTGCAAAACATCTTGTTCCAGAGGCTGTGACCCCCGCTCCTCCCTGCCCCCTACCAAACTGTGTACACTGAGAAATACAGTGTTGGGGAGGGCTGCAGCTTTAAAAAAATCTTTATCAGATTATTTTAAGGACTGAGTATCTCAGTGTAACGGCAGCATGATAAGCGCTTAGTGTGAACTGGTTTCAAACGATTGTATATTCCTTAAAGGGAACAGAGGCAAGGAGCCATTTCCTACATCTTGGCAGCTAGCCTTTCATAACGACCTACCCAATGCAGTTGTTGGTAGATATGCAGTATTTTGTTGTTCACATGTGGAATTAGAAATTTTTGAGGTGTATTTTCATTTCTTTGCAAAATAATGGGGTCTTTGACATTTCAAATCACTCCATTTCTACTCCGGAAACTTTGGAATCACACAATACTTTTCATGTGAAATTTTGTTTGGTAAAAAACTGAATGTAGGGTTTTTTTAACCAATGGAATGATTTACTTTTGTCTGTCCTGTTAAAGTTCAGATAAAGCTACTTTATTACATCTGCAAATTTTCATATTTTAGCAGTTGCCTGATAAATTTAATCAAATTTTATTACCATGTGTAGTGATCAAATGCTTCTTTGGGCTTGCATGTAACTGATTAGAAATTACAATGTAAATGAGCCGTTAACTGACGTAAAGAACTGCTATGAATTTGACCAGAGCTGCACTTACCTGTTTCTCTTTCTGCTACCTTTTGCTGTTTGTTATTTTGTGTTGACTTTGACTGTCCCTGGCATATTTTTCCAGTCTAAAGTAAAACAAGAGTCTCGCTTAATATTGTGTATGTTTAAGATAACAGACTGTTCTTCATTTAGAAAGATGAAATTCTTTATCACAAGTCCTTTTAAAAAGAGTAAAATTATCTTGTCAGAGGTATATTCAATATTTTTAAGCTTAAGCACCCATCAGTAGAAATTAATCTGACCAGTTTCTCCATAACACTTTTGATGTCATACACTGACCTTTTGGGGTCTCCATTAAGAGTAGCTGTTGTGGTTTTCTAACAGTGGCTACCGTATTATTATAATAATTTTTTTTAAGTGTGTGTTCTGCAGTTGAACATTTTAAAATGTATCGGTAATTTCTCACTTTAATTGTGGTAATAGATTCCACTTTACATTTCAAAATTAAATTTAAACGTAAGGCTGCTGTTCAGTCTTTAATTCACATAACGTCTTACTTCCTCATGCAGTAAGGTGAGTGAAAGCTAGATAGTTGGCTTAATTTGAATCTGATTTTTGTCATTTTCTGTAATAATGATGCATTATTTATATTTCCTTTCCCACTATGAAAGGAAAACTGTATTTTCATGATGGACTGAACAGTTTGGAGTGGTTTATTTAGGCAGCTTTTGGGAACTATTTACCTAAAGACCAAATATGAGAAATCTGTACAAGTTTTGTGTTCATCCACAAAATGGAACTGTTACAATGTCTCTGCAGATAATACATATTAAAAAACTATGAAAAAAAACTCTACACAAGCTGAATTTATAACAGGCATTTAAAAAAAAGCATAACCTGAAAAGAAACCTTTCTGTAAAATTGCAACATTTTCTTTAGAGGTTTTAAAAATAAAAAAAGTAAAGTTTTAACATACTTTTTTTAAGAAAAAAATCCAGTACTAGTAATTTAATTTGGTGTTGAATGAATTTACTAGAATGTGGTTTATTTTCAGAAGTGAGAATCTGTTCACAACTAGGGCTAGGTGAATAATAGTGTATAAGATTTTTTTAAATAAAATTAAATTTTATTCAGCAAATTAACTAAGTTGAAATTACTCAACAAGTGTGTTTGAAATATTTATGTATAATCTGGGGTGATTAATCCAGTTTATGTCAGCAGTGCCACAGGAAGCGGCATCGGCCCAGACAAGCCGAGGTGATCAGCGCTGTCGCTAACGGCAGGCGGCCCGCGGTAGCCTCTGGGCACGGGTGTTCTACGCTTGCTGGTGCCGGTGAGTTGGCACAAGGATGCATCTTCGTTCAGATGGAGAAACCCTTCGAAAAAGCTGTGCGACGTGAGGAAACTGCTTACGTTCTTACACAAAAATCACACGTGCTTATCCATGCTTTGGTGGTGCTGGAGGAGGCTCCTACGGGATCGTCTCCAGGGCTTTTGGTTCTGGTCTTTGGTGTCAGGCCTTACGGAGTGGAGTCGTCGGGTTGTTGAAACTGAACCGATCCCTGGTTTGTGTGTTTGTGCCTCCCACGGGTAATAGGTGACGGCGGCCACGTGATGGCAACGGGCAACACTCCGCCTTTGCTTGCACGGTTGTTACAGCAGAGCTTTGTTTTAAAATGGTTTTTATGATTACTTACATCCAAAAGTGGAACTTGATGTTTCAGCAGTCTGTTTGGATCTGTGTTTTGTATCTTGGTTTAATTTCCCCCAAAAGGTAAATGTTGAGTGGTTGGGAGTTATTAACACAGGTTGGCTTGTGACTTTTATATAGTTGTGGTTTTATCTATATGTGTGTGTGTGTGAGACAAATACCAGAACACACATTTTTTTTCTCCCTCTCTCTCATTTACACTAACTCGTGTGCTGCTTTCTACTAACCTGACTGACCCCTTTCTATACACAACTACACAGTTAAGACCTTACTAAGAAACCTACGCTGTGTCTGACACAGGATGAGTTGATGAAGGGAGTGTCTGAAGTGGGTAAGTGCCTGGGTGGCTTTTAACCATCCCGTTCTTGTTTGTATTTGTGAACTGGCAGATGCAAACAAGCTTTGCTCCTGCTTCTACGCGTTTTCTTTCCTAACTATCGATCAAGCCAGACTTTGAGACTTTTGATACAAAAAATAATTCTTAAACCATTCTCCTAGAAGCGGTGTTAGTGTTTGGGGCTGATTTCAGGTATGTGGCCAGGGATTTGCATTAGCTCAGTGATTTGGTTTTAAAAAAACGTTGGCTATAGCTGTATTGAGCTAGCACTGACCGCCATACTAATAGGTTATTACTTTTTAAAAAGAAGCTTAATGAGGTGCACTCTTTCTGGAATAACTTTCATGAACATTGGTTTGGTCTCTGATCCTCTCCTTACGCATTAGCTACGTTCTTTTTGTTTCTCATCCGAGCTGGGGAGATGCTTTTGTCTAAAGTGCTAGAAAAACCTGCTGGAACGCTGGGTCTGGTTTTCCTGCCAGTGCTTTCAAGCGTTGGGGAGAAATCAGAGGTGGGCAACGGAGCTCTGTAAAGGGCTGGAATATCCAAAGCTGCAAGAGCGTAACCTATTACCAGAAAGAATGGCTTGTTGTGCGGAATTCCACAGGATCCCTTGCTGAGCAGACCAGAGTTGTTGGCTTGATTAAACAAATACAACCTTTGGGGGAGAAAAAAAAAAAAAATAATACAGTAAAATGGGGGCGTTGAAATGGCTTAGTAAGAGCGAGGCAGCGTCATGAGCGTGTGGCTGCGAAACAAGACCGGCTGAGGCGCGTGTTGCGCTATAGCCCGTGCATGTAGGTCAGCAGCGCCTGCCGCAGCCCACATCTGCGAGAACGAGTCCTGCTCTCACGTTTTGTGGCTTCGCTGATGAGTCTTGTATGTTCTGCTTTAATCTGAGCAGCTAAAGGGTCTGAAGGGAAGTACCTGTGTTCCGTGGCTCCTGCTGGCACGTGACTTGCCTCTGGATTTATTGCGGTGGCTGATGGTTTAGGTTTCCTGTCAGGATTTTGAACTGACACAGGTACTGCAGAAAGAGACAGCAAAATAAGGGGGAGAGAAGGCAGTTACGTAGATCCAAAAGAAACTAATAATCCATCTACTTAAATAGCTGGTGGAAATACATTGTTTTTCAGGAATAGTCATATTTTAGATTTGCTGTGCAAACTGGGCCTTTTCCTCGTGGCTGCCAGACGAAGTGCTCCCTTGAGCAGGGCTCTCCCCCGCTGCCACGTGTTTCTAGCCGGACAAATGTACTTGAAGGAGTAAATGCTGTTGGACCTCTGGGCTGTAATACTTCTCTTAAGCTAACAACCTGACATTTTAAAATCTATTTAATCCTCTTTTGTCACATAGATTTCTGCCAGCTTGCCTTGCTCCCCGTCGCTCTGCAGCTTCACGCAGAGCAGGGGGTGGGTATGCTTCAGAGGCACCCGGCTGCTAGATCTGGTGTTTCAGAGCCTGCCTTCTGCCGAGCTGCGCCCTGCTGGGGCCAGCGGCTCCCCAGCCTGCGCAGGAACACGGGGTCCGCACGCGAGGCCCAGACGGCGGGCGAGCGTTCCCCCTGCACGCAGCAGCGTGGTGTGTGAGCTGCTGGTGGAGCCTCACGGCGTAACTGGGCCCACCATAAATCAGTCAGTACGGTGGATATGTGGTTGATCTAATGCTTGAAGTACTATATATTCTCAAAAAAAGTGACTTAACTAACTAAAATACTGTTCCATTGGATCGTAGAGGTGGGCTTATCTTCTGTCCCACTTCACACAAAGTGTGGTTACGCTTACCCCAGAGTGCCGTGCGGCAGCAGGTGCTGTGGATCCTGGGTTCTTCTACATCATTTTCAATCCCTGTAAAGTAGCTTCTATACTTGAAGGTGAGGACGTGCACGTTGTACAAGAAGGGATGAGATGACAGGCTGAGGTACGTATGCAGGGATTCCGGCACTGGTACAGCACCACTGGCTGCCTGTGCTGGCAGCGCTGCCGTCGCTCTTGCTGTTACACTGGAACGTTCAGGGGAAGTTGTACAACTTCAGCAGAGCTGTAGCTCAACCCAGAAATATGTTCCTTGCCTCGGGTCGAGGCTGAGGTGACTTCGGCAGGAGTGGTGCTTCAGCAGAGTATGGTACATAAACCCCGCACCGGCTGGAGCGGTCTGCATGCTGTTCTAGTGCGAGCGAGCACAGCCGCGTGGATCATAAACAGCTTCCAGCTGCACCAGAGAGAGGATCTGAGTCATCCCTGGACAACGGTTGGTAAAGCTTCCCCGCGCGCACCTCCCCGGCACAGCGGCGGCTTCCAGCTGGTCACTCCGCTCACGCAGCTGTTGAAAGGTACAAGAGTGTCAGAACCGCCGCTGCGGTGGCGGGTGGGAACGGCACTGAGAGCGCTGGGCACAAAGCAGCGTCCGTGTGCCAGGCAGCGCAGCCCGGGCACGGCCAAGGCAGCGCCATTCCGCTGCCGTCCTCTGTTCCGCATTCATTCCCCCGAACCTACAACAGTAGGACTGTGGCTGCGATCATCAGGGAATACAGCAAAATTAGTTACTTTTTATTTAAAAGAAATAACATATTACAAATAAGTGTGCAAAACAATTTCTGTGATTAAATACACATAAAAGCAACATGCAACCTTGACATCAAAATCTGCGTAGAAGTTAGTCCTTAGTATGTTATGTGATGCTACAAGAAACTTGTCAAATTTAGATTTGCAGCTAAATCTTAAAAGAGTGAACAGGCGTGGCAGGGTTGAAGCATCTGTGACATTCGATGGCAGCAGAGCAGGACGTCCCCCCCCTGGGTACTGGGTGCTGCAGAGCTTGTGGCCGTTAGGTCCTAGTTGTGTGTCTGTGCATTAGTTCAGCAGGAACTATTAATTGCCAGGTAACAATTTTGGGAAAGAGTTTACAAAAGTCAGTCAGTTTAGTCTAACCTAACTGTCCCTAGGCCAACAGCATTTAGTAAGCAACATCTCCAACTAAAAAAAAAAAAAAAAAAGTAAGTTTGCAAGTTTAAAGCCATCGCAGATGTTCATTTGTTGTGCTGGGTGTGTAAGTGGCCTGTCCTGTCCCCCAGCTGGGCCGGCTGTGGCATTCCAGAGGGAATCGCCACTCCAGGAGCCCCATGTGCCCACCCCGAGCAGGGGGCAGCTGATGCCCCGCTCTGCCTGCGGCCACCCGGTGCCGTTTGGCACCTTTGACAACTGGTGCTGATCACTCAGCTCCAGCGGGTGCATGTGAGCAGCAGCCTGTGGCCACACGAGCCCCGGGGCGGGGAAGGCAGCGCCCCTGCTCCAGTAGCCGAGCATCGACGTTGATTTGAGCGTGATCGCTGGTATTCCCCCCCACCCCCAGCCACTCGGCGGAAGTAAAGCAATGCCTAAAATCTTCAGTTTTCACCTCCCTTTTCTAAGGCTAGCTGCACTCTGTCCAGCCCCCGCGGGGTGGCAGGCACTCGTGTGGAGTGGGAGTCATGTCACAGTTCAGGTAAGAGAAACCCAACAGGCACAAGCTTGTTGAAAGCCACATCTTGAAAACTTGAGTTGATGACAGTAACCCAAAGAGATTTTAATGACGAATACTTGCAGAAATGAAAATAAACATATGTAGTCCACTACTTCAGAGCTTGTGATCACGTTGGGCCAGGCTTCTCAGTGAGGTCTGCTAAACTTCATCAGTATTAGACATTCGTACATGTCCCTCCAAAGCTGCGGCACAGCCAAGGCAGTACTTTGACCCCTGTGCTCCCCTCGACTCCGTCAGAGCTTGTCATCCGTCATTTCTAGAAACTGAGCATAGACGTCCCTTGAGCATTCCCCTTTTTGGTTGAATAAGAACTTGTAGTAGCTGCCATCCGCACAAATTGCTGCAATGGAAACACAAGCGTTAGTTCCGCTGTCCCTGGAGCGCAGTTGTGCTCCTTTGGGTGGAGCTGACCTTGCCCACCACGAGAACTCAGGCAGTGCCTGTGGGCAGCACGGCCAGCCCAGCTCTGCACCCACTTCCCTCCAGCCCAGGCACTGCTCGAGCCTGCTCCCTTGGCGTGCCGAGCGGCCGGAGCGCTGCTCTCTGCTGACCCAGCCATGCGGCACCGCCTCGCCCGAGCATTGGAGCCGCTGTAGTTCAAACCTGGCTCCCCCGACAGAAGCTGGGGCAGCCGCCAGTACTTACCTATGACAGCGTTTGGCTCTGTTCCAAAGGCACAAATGCACGGAGAGCCTGAGGGAACCTGAAATTTGGAAAAACTCCATTTGGAACTGAAGTATTTGGGGAGAAAGCTGGCAGAGGCCAAACTGGAAGAGAGAGAGAGAAAAAAAAGCATAACAGCTTAGTAAGGTGGTGACTTAGAACTGCTGGGACATGTGAACAAGTCGCAGCGTTCACACTAAGTGCTGCTTGATGGACTTTTTATTGTCTTCTTCCACGTACCGGGTACTACACACAATCCTCCTTCTAGGGAAGGGAGACCCTACAACTGCCTTCTTGGCTTTATATTTTTAAGTGTCTGCAAAAACCGCCAAAAGGATTGATTTTCAGTAGAGACTGCTTTATGGGAAGTATCCACAAAGTATGTTCCTGTTAAGACAGCCACTCAACCCCACCCTAACCTGCTGCTGGGAGTTACAGCTCCACAGAGGACAGCCAACACGGGGCAGCTGCTCTACAGTCCTCAGTCTGCACCGTCACTCAAGCACAGCAAATTAATCTTGCCACCTCCAGTAGCACAGGTATTTGCGACTCCTTGACAAGACCACTGTTAAAAGGTCAAGAACCCCCTGCCCAGCCCACCCCCCCCAGAGACTTCCGAATGGCTCAAACCCTACCTTGACTGCTTATTTCTTTTAGGGTCTTCTGCAGCAAAAATATGCACTGTGCCATGGTCGCTGGACACGCAGATGAGGGAAGCATCCTGATTGAAGTTAATACTGTAGAGAACAGAGACGGTTACAGTATTTACACATGCAAATGTGGATAACCACACCGTGTGTGCCGGCACACACCGGCAGCAGCCGGGATACACAGCTCCCCTGCTGCAGGGGCCTAGAGGCGCTGCCAGCCCAGCAGGCCAGGGGCTGCGGCACGTAGGGGGTCACAGCTCCTCTCCTGGAGCAGCTGGGCCACCTCCACTGCAGAGCTACTGCGCTGCCAGGGTGACCAGCCCCTTCAGCCGTGAGCACAGAGTGTGGCTCATCGAACTGGCACCAGCCGTGTGGGCCATGCCACTGCTGCTGGAAGAAAACACATGACCTCTCCCATGGGGAGCGGACAGGTATTGGAGAAAACGAGCCACACCTGCCCCAGCACGGGGCTCGGCAGAACAGCGCTTTACCCTCTCCAGGGAGAGCTGCTCCCTGCAGTGAGTTAAGAGTCAAACTTCTGCCTCGGGCTGTCGTGCTGTAACCAGCGCCCACTCGCCCGTCCCAGTCTCTCATCTCTCCGGGAAGCGTTACGCTGCATTGCTGCATCCGCACACTGCAGTGGCAAGTCGGAGGGTGCCCCCAGCTCCCTTTTGTTGGGCGCAGAGGAGCGGGGCTGGCAGCACGCGCGTGTCTGCCCCAGCCCCTCCAACCTGTGCCAGGCTTCACCCAGCTGCCAGCCACTGCTCTCCGGTGAGCAGCACCGGGCGGAGGGAGGGCAGCCAGGCCCAGCCAATTCTGCCGTGTGCCCGTGGCAGCGTGCCCTCCCTTGGCTTGTTGAAGCTGCCCTGGGTGCCGCTGGCCGGGGTGCCTCAGCACAGCGGCACCCACAAGAAGACAAATAAGAAGCAATTAAACATACCAGTATATATTGGCTGCCTGTGATCCTCTTCGGAGCTCCTGAATTAAATGCCCTGATGAAGTATCAAATATTCTTATGAGGGTCCCCTTGAAAAGGAATCAAGCGTTACATTAGGAAAACCAGAAGGCTCTCACATCTGTTAATGCATCCTAAAATTCCATCTCTGCCCAGCGTGTCCGTGTACACCACCGGGGTTTTCATCTTCGTACATTTGAGAGAACCTCTCAATTTTGGGGAAGAATACTGATCTCCCTCCACACTATCACAACATTAGAATGCTTTGCTATACCGTCTTGTTACTTAGCTGCTCAACTAAGTAAGCTCCTTCCAAGTGACATTCTGAAGCACGAGTGCGTCCCTGGCATTAGTTTGCAAACATTAGACTGGTGCAGCCTTTTGTGCCCAGGTTCTGTGAACCCTTTCTCTCTTGCTCCCCACAGCCAGCACTCTATGGTGCCGTTTTTTTCCACCCGCTAGTCAGGCTGTGGATCATCTTGCCTTGTAAGTAGTTCAGTTGAACTAATCTAGCGGAATTAGTTACCTGTCACATGCTCATTATCTGTATTGATCCAAAGCTGAGAGACCTCATAACAGTCAGGTTACAGGCAGAATACTGCCCTGGAAACCGTACTGCAATTAAGAGTAAACGATGCTTGGCACCAGAGATGTAAAACAAGTCAGCATATCCCAAATAACGTGCTCAACAATGCAGTAGTACTGTCGTCTGATGAAGAGCAGGTATAATAGATTGTCACCTACAGTTTGTGTTATAGACCTGGTTAATAAATGCGTCTCTCCAGTCACACAGCAGTAAGGAACAGAACCCAGCAGAGACAGGTTTAAGGAAACATCAGCTTAGTTTTAAGACACCAGCTCGAGCTGTTGCTTACAGCGTGTCCGCTACGGCAGCGTGCTCTGTATGGCAGTGTGCCCCTTCTCCTGTTTCAGTCTGAAAATGCCATTTGAACTTCATGCAAAAAAAAGGAATGTCAATACAAATCCAGCAGATTGTTACTCTATTTAGCAATGGAGTTGGCAGTTTTAAGAGCTGTGTTTAGAAGACATGCAGTAATTAAGCATAGTTAAGAGAGGCTATGGCTGCATTTGCTTTTTTAAAACTTTTTAATTTAGCTTGTTGGATTAATTTAATTTTCCCTTGAGAAACTCATTTCAGCTGAGTGGAAGAAGGTAGCTAGTGCTCAGCTCGCCTCAGGCGGATGGGTACCTCTGCCTTGTGTAACTTGGGACACTTTGGAACCCACTGAACTTTGGGATATGACACTCGCTAGCTTGGCTGCACTCAGGTTCCCACAGAGACGGCAGGTCTATGACTTGCTTTGCATTCTTCCTACATCCCTCTGCATCAGCACAGCCCAAAGGGATTCGTGCTGTGCAGTAACTTCAGGGGTTTGTCAGTGTGTTGTGCCCTTTGGCCCTACCGAACATACGACCACACACAATTTGGTAAATATTCCCAGAATCATTTTATCATCTACACTCTGTATGAAAACATCTGCAGAGTGTGTATGAGAAAGCGGCAGGCAGCACGCCTCCCTCCAGGGCCGTAACAGGAGTTAGGCCACAGCAAAACTTAAGTCCTCCAGAATGCCAGTTCTTTAGCCTGTGGTTTTAAGGTGAATTTAAGCAGAAGATAACAAAGGTGAAAGAACAGAAGTAACCTTCCCCCCATCCCCTTTACTTTTAAAGTTAATAGTATTTATTGGAGAACACGTGAAACATGTGAATTGCCTGGGCCAGATCTTACGCAAATGTCATTGAACACTCATTGCTACAGTCAGCTACAACATGACCACCACCCTGGGCACAGCCTGGGGATTGCTCTTCAGTATCCCAAAGGAGCAGTAAAGATAAAGACAGACCGAGAATGGGTGTTTCAAGGATGAGTCTTCCGGTTAGTGATTTCTATGCCTTTCCTACGAAAGGATGCGCCTTCCTATTTCAGAAGGACGTACTGCACTAGAACACACAGTAAGTCAGAGGTAGGAGGGTATTATTCTTACTTTTTCTGATGCCGTTGCAATTCTTGTTCCCTGCAGGTTTAAAGCTATACAGCTCAAGACTCCTTCGTGAGCCGGTATGTCTACAGGAGGCTTTTCTGTATTAGCCAGATCCACTATCTGCACATGCCCAGTGTGTGTTCCAGGAAATGCAAGAAGGGAATTATTACTATTTGGACAAAGGACACAGAGACCTAAAAGACAAGAAAACAAACAAACAAGAAGATAACAACTGTGTAGTTTCCATAACCAAATAAAGTTTTCAAACATAAAGTTTCTAAAATATCAGTAACTTCAGAATAAAACATACATGTAGTAAATCAGAATTTCATTTTAATGGCTATTGCAGTATCCATCCATAAGTGCAGAGCACAGAGAAGTAGGGGAGTAGCATAATTTTAACTTGCTCTCATCACTTTATTTCAAAGTTATCTAGTTGTGGTTATCCAAAATCTGGATGTTTTCAGAGATCAGCTCCATCAGTCTGTTACCGCAAAGCTATTTAAAAAAAAAAAATAAAAAAAAATCTCCTTAGCAGCTCAAAAAGGGTAAGAGTTTATAATAGGCGATACTTTAGTTTCTCTTCCATCAGTAGAACCGATTATTAGTAATTCATGCTTGAACTTGGTTCTTACAGCACTTGTACTTTTTTTCTTCATAACTTTTTGCAGACCAGTTAAGGTAAATCACAATCTCTGCCAGGTGTTCTGCTGACACCAAGTAAATTCCTGCAAACTCAGTCCACAGCTCGCAGAGCAAGAGGTGGGTGTCACAAGAAACAACGTACTTCTGCACCTTCCACCCTGCACCAGCGGCCTGTACGTCAGCCAGCCTGCCAGACCTGCACTTAGCGCGGCCAGCCGTTCCATCGGCGCTTCTGGCGGGTGTGGAAACCTCCAAAGACAGGGACTCCAGGCCTAAGTAACCTCCTGGGTGGGGGCAGAACGTCTTCCCCATGGCCAAGCTGATCCTCCCGCTCCATCAAGCATGGCCAGCACCCCTTGTTCTACTGTCTGGCACCATCAAGAGGAGTTTGGCCCCATCATTTCCGTAACTGTCCTTCAGGTAGCTGTAAGCCACCAGCTGCCACCAGCCCATCGCAGCCTCCACTTTGCTTAAGTGCACAGGCCCAGCTCCCTCGGCCTCCTCGGGCAGGCCGCGTGCACCTCCACAGCAGGGCCTGCTGTGCTGGGAGGCAGACACTCACGCAGCTGTTCTACCCCCCAGGTTTCAGACCCTCCCTTACGCCTCTGCTCTTAAGTGTGCACCTGCCACAGGAGCGTGCCCATCTCCCCCGCCTCGAGGCTCCCCTTCCAGACACACCTCCATTTTTCAGTAAATCCTACTGCAACAAACCCTTCGGTCACCCCCAGGCCCTATCCCTCCTGTGCCGCCCGGAGCCTACAGCTGGCGTCACCGCACAGCATGGTACTTAGCCCGTGGCACCAGTACTCGGCTTGGCTTGGGACAGATGCCCTCTGCTCGTTTCAGCAAGAGACAGAGCCATACCTTGCTATTTAAAAAGAACAGTATCAATTTGCTAATTAGGTGGGTTTTGATCCTGTAGAAAATAATTTGCTAGACAGTTCCAGCTCTATTAGAAAAGAGGAACGAGGCACTTCAGTTTGTGTTTATAATTAAGCCTTCAGCACAAAATACCTCAAGTTTACAGGTTCTTTACAACAGAAAACATAGCTCTTATAGAAATCAAATCTATAACATAACAGGAGTACATGAAAAAGCTTTTCTGTGCCAAGTATAAAATGGTTATTAGAATTCATTAATAAACAAAAGCATCTTCAAAGGGCACGACTACCGTGCAGTAAGTTAACCGTTTAATGATGTAATAGATAACTGATTCAGGCAGTTAAAGATAAATAGCGTGTCAAGAACAGAATAAACTTGCTTCCATTCCCCAGCCCAGATACACAACTAACCTTTAGGGTTGTAGCAGGTTTCAAAGACGTGCAACTGGTGGGGATTGTGTGTGAATGTGAAAACTTTAATCATCGAGTCCAAGACTACCACAATTCTGAAACAGACAAGAAGTTCCTATGACTTGGGATGGGTAAACAGGGACATTAATTCAGATTGACAAAGGATTTCAACTGATTTAATGGCTATATTCTCCCCCTTGTAAAAAACACACAACTGTGAGCCTACAAAGCACTTCCATCCAAAGCTGTGACAGCAGAACCCCTCCGCCCACACATACACAGGCTCCAGCTGTTAACAGATGCTCTTGCTCTAGAGATCTGCTTGAAATTCCCTTCACACTCCTAGAAAACAGCAGTAGGCATGTGAGAATGTTTCCCTACATTAGGGGGCCAGAAAGCCTTTTCCCCAAGGTTCCAGATACCAGTATACCTGAGCTGTGATCCATTACACCTAATGCTTGCCCCCAAAAGCCTGTTCTACCTTTAATGGCTGGTGTTAAAGCTGGAACTTTTTCTTTCTACAAACCGCTGGAAATGAGTTAGTACAGCATACAAAACAAAGCTGTGTGTTTGGAACATTTGCTGTACCTACCTATCTCTTCGCAGCTTAACTGCTTTGACTTCTGTCGAAAACTCTATCTCAATGACAGTCTTCTTCTTCAGGTCATCCCAGATCATCACTAGAACAGCGCAGAGATAACATTAGATCACCAAGGTGTATCTAAGATCCACATTGTCTCCCTTATAACAACCTCTCGTGTCTGAGAAGGCTAATCAAGAGGTGCACCCAACAGCTGAGCAGCTACAGACCAGCATCCTGCTAAGCAGAAGGTACTTAGCTACTACATATCAACCCACTCTTTCACGCAATGAATCACACAGGTAGGAGCTGCTAAAATCTAACCACAAAAGCTGACAATAAAAATACATTTTTCTAAGACAATCAGCTTTTCTGTTTTGCTTTGCGGGTTATCAGAGAACTAAGGCAGCAGTCAGAAAGTGTAGCATGTTCTCCTACAAAGCTTGCCAGCCAGGGACCTTGTCCCCCTCAGGCTGCTGAGCCAGAGTCCCTTTGCCAAGTTAACTGTGAGTGGTCAGGAGGTCATTACCAGGTCTTGGAGACTGGTCATGGCAGATAAACACCTGTTAACGCTGCACCAGTAGCGATGCAACTTAACTTCATTATGTTTACTTAAACCTGCTGCAACATCCCCTATAACCTTCAGAATACCAGACCCAGCTCAAGGCATTTGGTTTGGGAGTCCTTTGGGCAGTTTCACACAGAGCAAGGCAAACATTTACAACATCCATCCCTCGAGACTCACCTTTGTTGGGTGGGTACTTCGGCTTTTTTCCTCCACCTACTAGTGCTAAATAGTTGCAACGAAATAACATTTCAACATGGCCAACACCACCTTCTAGAAATTCTGGAAGACAAATGTATTTTATTAGTGTCAGAACCTCTTAAAATGCCATCTATTTTTTACCACAATTACAAGAAAAGCTGGCATTATCTAGCACATCTCTTGGGCACCTGAGAAGAATAGTATCTTCCTACCCTGGCTGACCTTAAAAACCAGAAAATCCTCCAAGAGTGACAGACAGGAAATCTTAACTAAAAGGGCAGGACTTTTTTGTTTGTTTGATTATATTTTTTTTGGTGCTTGTTTAAAATTAGGATTCTCAGCATAGTTATTTTTCACAGCAATGAAGATCACTACTGTTGTTACAGGCCTCGTTTTCATTTACAGAAAAAAACTCAGCAAGGTTTAAAAGTGATATTAAAACATGCTGCATGAGAGGAGATCAAGCAGCAGCATCATGGCAGCTTGGTAATTTCTGTAAGAGAGTGGGTGTGTAAGTATGTTTACAAAGACCGTCCAGTTTGCTCAGATTCATTCCTCTCACACACACACGTATTTCAAGGCTGGTGTTGCTCTATTATGCTAATGCCACGCATTTAGAAAAACACCAACAGTATTCATTAGCCATGAACCTTTTTATTTGCACGGAGATTTGTCTTTATAGACTTCGAGGATTTGAGGAAAGGTGGCAAACGCACATAAATATAACTGACCTACACAACTCTAGTGCTGTTTTCTGGAGCAAACCCATAGCTGTTAGTAAAGGTAAGAAATACGGTCCAGCTCCAGTGATGCAGGAAACATAGGGAAAGCAAAACAGATCAGCTGGCACAGCAGCTTCTCATTTAAGGGTGGGTTTTTTTCTTCCTCTGCAGTTGATGCTTAAAAAGGAGAATGCGCTATGCTTACGGTGCAGGTGGAGGAAAAACGTGTCAGCCAGAGCCTTTTATAATAGAATGTTTCTATTTGATGACATTTGAGTGGGGTCTTGGCTTTGTTTACGTAGCTTAGAGGGATGCCTGGCACTCCACTGAGGAGAGGGAACTGAACTGCCAGGAGAGGCCATAACTCTGGCTTTCAAGGTAGATGAGCAGAGGTAAAAGCAAACTTCTCCTTTAAAAGGCTGTCCAATACCTCCATGCATGGGCAGGTTGCAGCGGGGAAGGTGGACAAAAGTCTTTCAAAGCTACAGAAAAAACTGAAGTTTTACAAGGACTCAAGAGAGACCTACTGTCAGAAACAGGGATGGGAGAAAACAGCCAAAGTGTCTGAGAAGCTGGGAGGAAGCACTACCATGGAAAGATGCAGACATATCCACGAAGGGTAAGACAAGGGAGGTTCAGTTAGACGTTAAGCAGCACTGCAGTACATCTGGATGAAGAATTTACGTTGGGACCTGAGCATACAACAATGCCTGGAAAGATATTCCTACTGGAGCAGTGAAGCCCTGGATGTCTTACAAGCCCTTGTGGTTTCTTTCCAACACTTCTGAGTGCCGAGCTTCCTTCCTGAACAGTTGTA
Organism: Falco naumanni; assembly: GCF_017639655.2. Classification (NCBI taxonomy): domain Eukaryota; kingdom Metazoa; phylum Chordata; class Aves; order Falconiformes; family Falconidae; genus Falco; species Falco naumanni. The sequence continues at coordinate 114,808,362 of NC_054054.1, forward strand.
TTTGGACACCACCCACTCGTGCACCAGATCCTCCTCTTTAACTCCATTAAAGCATTTAAAGCACAAAGCACATTTTATTACAAAGTGGTATTATCACCGCAACAAAAAGTCTTAAAATATTTATGAATGATAACCCAAGACAATTTAAGAACACGCAATGTGTTCTGAATCTATGTTAGAACACTTTAATCATTACCTTTACAGTTCTGACAGGTGATGCTTGGATGGGGAATTTAACGGAACCCCTCGATGCAAGACAGACAAGCCACGGTGTAACTGTTAAGACTTAGTTTCATACCCGGTTACAGAAATCAAACAGAGAAGCTCTATCTGGGACCATCTCAGGTAGGTTTAAATACACATGAAAGATGAACAGTATTTCTCTGTGTACCTATGCAGCCAGTACAGCCTGACCTCTCAGAATCCACAGGAAAAAGGCAATCTGACTCATAAGAAACATTTCACCACAGGAGTCCTGGAAGTATGTCCAGAGCTACTGGCAGGGACAGGTTTGACAAAGAACTCAATAGGACTTCAAGCTGAATTCTGACCCTTTTAGCATGCTATCACAGATGACAGCCCCAAGACATGTTGCTTATGGAATAATTTACTATTACGAATAGAAAATACCTTATCAGCTTTGGCCACACGAACAGTGACTAAAATCTGTTACAGCACCAAAAGTGAAAGCATGCCTGGTTTCATAGGAAATGCTATTTTAAATGCATTTTTCCTTTCATTAAAACCTTTCTATCACCACAGGCTGGAAGTGCTAGGGAACCTGTTCAGCACAGCAGCTTTTTTTCCTATATTTAGGGTTAGGATCACAAGGCTAGGTTTCATTTTCCCTTATTTTGATTCAGTTATGTTTGTTTTCTGAGCAAAAGCCCCACTACTTGTTAATATAGCTCATCTAGTAATTTCTGTTAAGACATGTTAGTAGGTTTACCACCTTAAGATCCTCCCAAATTTTTTAAGCATACAGGGACTATAAGATTTAGAGTATTAACGGTCTAAGCTTACAGTGCTCTTGCAAGCAATACTCTAAGCAAGTACCAGAACTGTTACATTCAGATCCCCAGTAAAAAAAGGCAGTGCTCTTATCGTGCTAGACCATCCAGGTTACTGCACAAGAACAGGACAGCTTCTCGATGGCACGCAATAGCACTGCAGCCAGCGACTCTTCTCCCACTTGTGAATAACTAGGCAACTGATCTCCTATTCAGGACTACAAACATTAGCAACAGCTAACACAATTCAGCCTTTGCAAGAAGGTGAGAGAAACTCACCATCAGCCAGCTTTATGCAAATTAACTGCACCTAGACACTGGACCAGGCAGTGGCATAAGTGAGAGTTCCTTTGGGACCAGCATGGACTTCCTTTCTTGAGGCTTTATTCAAAGCCTTCCAGTGATGAAACAGTGAAGGCTAAGCAAAAATCTTACAGGGAAAAAAAATAAAAATGAGGAGGCTGAGCTTCCAACACAGAGCTAGCATGTTATAATAAGTAAGCACTTTACCTTGTTTCTCTTTTTCTTTGAGTGGATCTGCATTATAAACTCGGAATCCATTTTCCATTCCACATGCAAAGCATCCTGTAGTAAAAAGCACATATATATATACACACACATATATAGTAAATGCAAGATACACTCAAGAACTAAGCAAGAGCCAGAGGGTTAAGACAGCATTACTCAACTGCTTTGTTAAACTCAAGCTGAAGACCACTTGCAGGCTTTGTTAGTGATTGCAAGTGAAAACTGTTCACAGAAGTTGTCCTCTGCGCTGGCCTCTATGGCAAGTTCTCAGTATTCTTTTTACACAGGTGAGAAATCAATGGAAGGAAAAGAGAGCAATTCCCAACCCATCTGTATCCTATCCCATGCACTACAGAGGGAAAGAAACCTGCATTTTAACCGTTATGGTCCAACGGTCATCATGAAGCAAAAGCCCTCTGTTCTTATTCAAGCTGAATTTACACCATGATTAAGATTATATGAAGTATGAGCCATTGCTCACGTTTCCACAGCAGAGGGCTTCTCAAACACAGTTTTTCAGAACTATCTAATGAGAGCCTTCTACTGTCAGATACCAACAATTCTGTGCCAACTGCTTAAGCTTAAACCAGTGACTGATTAGAAGCCAGACTAAAATACTCTGGAAAATAATTCTAGTTCCTTTTATGTATAGAATTATCCATGTGCTTTTTTAATGAAATCTGTCAAACTACCAGTATCCTGTCCTGCTGTTTTACTTGCTAATGGGTGAATGCAGTTATTAATATAAAGAAATGCCAGTGTGAAGTTAGAGCAATTACAAGTCATTAAGAAGCAGCTACTGTTGCTAGAGGCAAACTGATGGAAGAGCAGTTGCTACACAATTTACATGCACTGTATCAAAAATCCAGTTAAGATCTTCAAAGTACTGGAAGACAGATATTCAAATTAGTTTGGTTTTATTCTTATGCACTCCAATGACTGCGATGATTTGAACCCCGTGAATAAAATTGAGGAGCTATGTCTAAATGCACCCCTTCCCCAAACTCTGTACCCAAAAATCACAGGGTGGGTGTGGAAGGAAGTTTTCATTCTTAACATAAGGTCTCCATCCCATCTGCCGATAGCCAGGTGACCCATGATCTCCCACACCCAAGACTGGACTGGTTTGCTGTGGAGCGATGGCTCAGCAGCTGGCAAAAAGGCTCAGACTGCAAGAGACTGTTTCGGGTATTCCTGGTGTTAACGGTCACAAATGGCCAGCAACGGTCCCTGCAACACAGGCAACTAACAGTCTTTGTGGTCTGCATAAAAAACATAAAAAAATACATCACATATGCTCACTGAATAGCAAGCGAGCAACATTCAATACATGTCTTCCGCTGCTCATAGCTTGATGCAGGTTAAGAGGCTGGAAGAAACAATATAATCGGTGATATCTTAGTTCTGTGTTATAATAAAACAGAAAAAATATGTTCTTTCTTGCGTAACAATACAAAAATGTATAATAAACTTGATCTTGATAACTATATTAGTTTTAAACCTCCATAATTCGGGGGAAAAAAATGCAGCCATTTTGAAATTCCTTTTTAATACTTCCAAGAGTTTAATTCCAAGTGGGACCCCTGTAAAAAAAATACACCCAACCAAAAAAAACTTAACCAACCAACCAAAACCCAAGAGCAACAAAAAAATAATAATAAAAAAAGGTCATCACACATCCTCTGCTTTACAGACCAGTATCTTATGAGGTGTGGGGGTTTTGGCAGTATGTTTGGCAACATCCTTAGGGTTCCTGTTCACTGAACTCACAGATACAAAGGAAAAACTACTACAATCCATCTCCACACCCTTCAATGTAGAAAGGAAATAAATTAACTCTTATTTATAGTCACAGACCCAACATACCAGGCTGTTCTAACAGTACAACAGTTAGCTAAACAGTGAAGAAGAAAAAAGAAAAACACACAAAACCCCCTACTCCCTCAACTCAACTTCACCCTGTCCACAATTTTATAATAAATTACGTGCAAAAGTTCTTGTTTACAAATGTAAACACACACCAGAGTGGTTAACAAGAGTATAATAATTACACAAAGATTAGTAAACACATTGAAACAAAATGAATATGGTTAACTTAAAAGCATCTATCTCCTCCCTGCTCCGTGCATCATGCTTCAGTTTGCTCTGCCAGTCAGTACGTAAGGGTGTGCTGCGCTGAAGCACAGCACCAACACGCTGCCCCCTCGTGCAGTATACTTTACTGGGACAGCTAGAAAGCAAATCACAATGGAAACATTTCTCTCTACATAAAACAATACTGTACAGGATGTGAACTAACCTGTTTCTGGTAGCTGTAGTGTATAGCCACATAATTATTTTTCCAGTGACAGTTTTATAACTCAATATTGTACTTCCAGGAGAGACAAAGGAGGGGGATGCTGAAAGCATTCTATAGTAAAGGAGCACTGTAAAGTTTTACTTGTCTTAATACCAGCTGCTTATAACAAACCCAAATGGAGCATTCCTGATACAATAAAACGCAGACACTACATTTCCTACACCACCACTACAGCTTTTCTGCAGGGCTAGCCTCGTGACTAAGATGTAGGCTGCTTTTAATGCCTTGGGAATACCTATGTTTTAACTGGAGACAGGGAATGTGAGCAACAGTGATACTGCCCACACACTCAGTCGTTACTGACAGAGATACAAAGGTCTCCGTCACAGCAGCCTCTGAGCCAAACTAGAGTAAAAACTCATTTAAGTAGGTTACTGCTACTCATTCGATTCCAGGTTACAGGAACAGCTCTAGAGCCCAGCGTTTCCCATCTGACTGACCCCAGAATTTACCAGTGGCATCACAAACCTGACTGCTACGGCTTGTAAGCTCTTAGGTATCAGAGAGCTGCAGAGGGGCTGCCAAAAGAGGGAATTGCTGCAATAATAGCTATGCTTTCTCCCACAGAAAGTTCACATCTCATTTTAGGAGGGGACACACATGCTGTCAAAGAGCCACTGACAGAAGACAACTCAGATACTTTAAATAAATAATTGATTACAGAATTATTACCCTAACCTGCAGTTGTGCTTGTTCCTGCAGCAAAAGCACTATTCGCCAACAGCCCCAGTGAGGCCACAGTGAGCTTTGTTCTTATAAAAACAAAGAAAAAGGAAGGGTTAAATTAATGACTAGCCTAGAATATGCCACCAGCTGAAGTGGGCATGCTAATGTAAAGGAATCTGCAGGCTTTAGGGCCTGAGATCCAGAAACTGCAACAGCAAAGGCTAGGGAAGTGACTATGACAGGCACAGTTCCTACCACGTTATTTTCCCTTACTACAGCAAATTTTCTCTAAAGCCATAGAAGCACAGGATCCTACTAATACTGATGGGGTCCTACAGCTAACTAAGCATTTCAGTCCACTACAGAAGATTAAATGAACGAGCCAACTGTTTCAATACCAAAACAAGTCCACACCTCAGCTTTTAAAACAGCCTTAGACTACAAAGGTGACACAAGGGAAACTTGTCAGAAATTTACACATACACTTTCTGGTATGGTAATTTATTATGATGTTATGTCTATTCGTTTCTGTAAAGCACTTTAATGTCCTTCTGAAAGCATTAGAAGAGCGCCTGAAATGAGGAGTATACCAGCTTGAATTTAAGACCCTAAAGTCAGAGTATTCTGCTTTAAAACAACTGAAAAACCTGGCAATATGTGCCTTCCATTTTTTGGGTTACATTGTTTATTTTTTAATTTAAAAACAAGAAGTGGCAAAGGCATCCAATATAGAAATACAGAATCACCCAAAACACAGTAAGGGAAGCACATTTCAGAAAAACTGCAGATGCTAGCTTTATCACTTGTCAGTCATGGAAGTTAAGACTTGGAAAGACTTATTAGATCATTCCTCCCACCTTCCCATCATTATGGGATTGGCTAGTCTTAAATTACTAAGAAATTAGGTTATTGTGACAATATATGCAGACACCCACGCTATACTAAGCTTCAGCACTCAAATGACTCATATTACTATTTTTGGTAGAAGCAATAAGGAAGAAGTGAGCTTTTCCTCTTACCTACTCTTCTTTGAGCAGCCAAAAAACAACCTATCCTTTAACACTTTAAAAAGGCTCTAAACTAGTAAAAAGTTAGCATGCTACCTACAATTCAAAAGTTATCATTCATAAGCAGGAGAGCTCCAGGAGCCTGCAATGAAAGCCTAACATGTTTTTCCTTCAAGCTTTTGTTGTTATTCAATAGGCTGGCCAGGCTGGGTAAGATGGGATTTGAATACTGTCAGCTCACAGATTCCCAAGACAAATCCCTTAATGTCACATCCAATGTACCTTATTAAAAAAAAAGTGTTTATTTTGCATTTACTGCTACAGAGTTTAAGGAAGCCTCTGCAACAGGGGACAAGTTTTAAACACCAAAATTATGTTCTAAAGGCATTTTTGCAGTAAAAGAGAAGATTACCTTCTTACACAGTTCTCTGTATAACCCAGCCCCATCACAGGCCAAGCATCAAACATAACCGCTTCATTACAGCCCCCTGCAGATCTGAAATGAAGCTCATCCTCACAAATCTCTTTTTCCACCTCTGTTGCAACTGCAAGATGAAAACAAGTACAAACAGAGCTACTGGAAAACAAACTATTCTATTGTTTTCAAGTCAACAGGACAGCATGAAGAGAGTTACCAAAAAGCTCACTTCATTAGCAACTTGATATGCTACCGACAAAACGTCATCAGAGATGTCAAAACTAAAAAACAACAGAATAATTCGTTGTTATTTGTTCAATTTATAATTGAAGTCTACACATGACTTCAACAGCATCAGCAACAGGTATATGAACTACAGCCTACAATGACAGAAGCTGCAAGATGGTCTTAGGCAAGAGTATTACTTGTTATGACAAAAGGATGTTTCAAAATTCTGACCTTCTATTCCTTATTCCACAAAAATGACACTTACTCATGAGACTAGTGCTATTTTTGTATGGCAAAAGCAAGACGAGGCGTATGCACCCCTTTCCTAGAAAAGGGCCTTCCCCTTTCTTACAAAAAAAGAAAATGAATAAACCAAGCATACAGTGAAGCTTTTCAGCAGTCCGTGTATCTGCACTTGTCTGCCAGTATGACCAGTAGTTTTATCCAGAATTTTTAAAATACAAATGAGGCAACCGGAAACAAAAATAAGTCACACCACTGATTTTGAATGCAAAGTGCTTACGCTGAGAAAGGGATATTTTGCGAGTTACCTTTTCAGTAACGCAATTCCAAAAGAACATCCCTCTGAGCACAGGTCTGAAGGCAGACACATGCAGCTCCTCAAGGGAAGCTCGCCTGTTCTAAGCGGTGCAACTCGCAGCAAGCACCACACGGCCGCTCGAGGGGCGGATGGATTGAGGATCACATTGAACGCGGCTGCTGCCCCTCCTCCCCCGCAGCGGCCGGGTCCAGGCACCGGAGCCACAACCGCAGGCCGGTCCCGCAGCCCCCGCCAGCACAGCCCCCCGGCTTCCCGGGGCAGGGCCCGCACCACCACGGCAGCGACCCCGACCGGCCCACGGGCACCCCGCCAGCCGCAGCCGGACCGCCCGCGCCCCCCGGGACGGGCCCTCCGGCGGGGACCGCCCACGCCCGGTGCCGGTCACCCAGCGCGGCCGGGAGCGGCGGCAGGCCCGGCCCCAGCGCCGCGCTCCCTCACCGGCCAGGGGCGGCCACCTCCGCCGGGCTGCGGGCTCCCGCCGCCTCCCCAGGGCCGGGCCCGGCGCCTCAGCTCTGCCGCCCCGCGCCCGGCGAGGCCCGCTCCCCTCACGGCGCCGCGCCCCGCAGCCCTCCCACGGCGCGGCCCGGCCCCGCCACCTCACCGTGGTCCTGGTTGAAGCCGGCGTAGAGCAGCCCGTTGCCGTGCGGGTTGGCCGGGAGCAGGTTCATGGCTCCTGCCCGTTCGCGTCCGCCCGCCGCCCTTTAAACCATGGCGACGCCCGCCCGCCTCAGCCCCGCCGCGGGAGCCCGCCCCAGCCGAGCCGAGCCGAGCCGCGGCGGACAGGCCGCCCGCTGCTTCCGACCGCGCCAGGGAGCCCCGCCGAGCGCAGAGGCCATCCACCCGCGGGTGAGGAGCGCCGAGCGATCGAGCGGCGCCACGCCCCTGCGGCCGGGCGGGAATGGCGGCTGCGCCTGGCGCTGAGGCAGCTGCGGCTGGGCGGGAGGAGGAGGGTCTGCTCCCCCCGGACCCGCCTCTGGGGAAGGGATTGTCTCAGGGGCGGCTGCCGGGAAGGGTGCGCGGGGGCAGGCACACGGCCTCGCTGCGGGGAACGTGGGGCTGGGGCCTGCCCCGCAGCGCTCTCGGGGCTCCTGAGCACTCGGGCCCGTAGCTTCACCCCCGAGCCCCCTGCATGGGCCTGGCAGGGCCCTGGGAGCCCCCACACACACGGGGGTGCCCCCACCTCACGGGGGATCGCCCCAGACTCCCCCGAGGCCAGACCAGGGCTGCAGGGCCGGAGCCTCCACCCCCGCAGGGGTTCAGGGCAGTGTAGCCCCCGGGCCCCCTCCCAGGTCTGACGGACTATTTAGTAGAAAGCTCTCACTTAAAAGTATTAACTTAAACAAGTATTAGACTAGTACTAACGGAAGAAATACAGTTAGCATATGCTAAAATGGGGGGTGCCCTGACTTGACCAAGAAAACACAAACCACAAAACCCAAACGCAAACCCTACCACCCCCAGGAAACCCCCAAGCACTTCAAAACTGGGAAGTTTTCAAGACCCCAGACTCTGAGCAACCTGAGCAGAGTTCAATAGTGAATTTACTTTAAGCAAGGTGACGGACCCTGTGGGCTGCTGAGGTCCAGCCTCAATTCGTTCATAGCTGAAAGCCCACGCTGTGTGCTCACACCAACGCCAGCTATTCCGTATCTTTCACATGCATTCACTTTTCTATACTTGCTCTGTGCCTTCCACGTCAATGGCTTGATGTACTTCAGATTTGTCCGCTGTTTGCAACTTACTACAGCTTTTCAGTTCACAATGGCTCGCACAGTCCTGCAGCGACCTGCAGTGACCACTTGGTACTGCACTTATTCTTTGTGCACTCATCTATATTAAAAAACGATCAGACTGCAGCTTTAGAAGGTTTTGTCTCCTCAGCCAGTCATGAGACTTGAATACATGAATTAACAAGCAAGGAGTGCTGCTCTAGCCTCTCCTTCGTACCTTGTCTTCGTGTGGCTGGCAGGAGGAATAAAGAATCTGACCTTGAGGACACACACGTCCGTGCTAACGCTCCCTCCAGCTAGGCGTACATACTGCATATCAGATACGGAACCAAGCTAATGGCCGGGTGGCTGGCGAGGCCAGGAGTGTAATTTGGAACGAAGTTAAAGCAGGATGGCAATGCGCAGAAAGAGAACCCGTCACCCTGCGCCCAGCCACCAGTGAAACCATCAGACCGTTCCCCAGGCACGGATGTCTCCCGCTCAGGTTTAACCTCTTGTAGCTGTAAGGCTGCCAGGTCCATTTTCAGCTGCGAAGATGGAATTTCTACAGCCGACCAGCATCATCCCTCGGGCTGCAGCATCGCCCCGCAGCGCACCGGGCACAGACCAGCCTGCTCACTGCCCAGGCAGCGATCCCACGGGAATTCTGCCACTGCACCCGGTTTTGCCATTTACTCCTGCGCTAGGACAAGACTTGCTTTGGCTGCACTTTTCTTTAAGTAGTGATGCATCGGTTGGTCCCTGTCCTGGCATCACTTTGGCACCTTACGCTGATCCAGAAGGAGTGTTACAGGCATGTAACTTGACGGCAACTCACAACAGTGAAGACGCCCAGAAGAAACTGGAATGATGCTACACCATCACCTCAAAGGACTGTTATTACTCAGGAGAACAAGTCACGCAATTCCTTCACAAATGGAAGGCTTTACATGTATTATTCTTCCGTATTTCAGTTAACAAGATTGAAGACAGATGTTGTATCAAAAGCATTACGTGATGCTTTTAGGATGACTTCACATTCCTGGTGTCTAGTTCAGGTATATTGTTCTTTAAATTCTTCTAAAGGAAGATAAAGACAACCTTCCCCAGTTAAAAACCAGCATAATAGGGTTTCTTTTTTCAGACACATTTATTTATTATTTTTTAAATAGTATTCTTTCCTTATAAAGCAGCTCATCAAGTCATGTTGCTTTTACCAGAAGGTCTTTGGCATTTTCCTCCTAGAACTTTCTTGTAGAGTGGTATAAAATGTAATTATTTATATATATATATTTTTACAGAAAAATAAGTATTTAAATCACAAATTAATTCCCCAAAGTATTAAATAACATACCAAAACTTTATCAAATCTATTACATACACTAATGGGACAAAACCTTGTTGTGTATGTGCATTATAATTATATATACATTTTTAGCTTAGTTAAGTTAGTGCTTCAAAAGTTACCAAGGAAGCTTTACAAAAAAAATCCAAATGCACAATTGCAGTAATTGTCACGCGATTTGTAGAATTTAACAATGTATACAATACATTGTGTATAAAAAACTCTGCCTGAATATGCAAACCAATGACACTTTTATATTTTCTAACAGTTTGCAAAGACAGGATTTTATACAATTACACAGTAAGTCACTTTCCAGATTTCATGGAATTAAGAACTGAATGTGATGATAATTATCCCCTGTATGAAAACACAGCTACTTGTAAAAACAATGGCATCATGCACATCAGAAACTAAAATGCAGTATGAAAATCTGACAGCAACATGTCACATTCTTTCAGTTGCACCAAACATGTCATTCATTCCAAAGCAGCATTACTGTAGTGAGCAAACTCTAAAATAAGACTTACTTTCCTTATTTTTGTCTATGTACTGTTATAGATACATACACAGAGCACGCTCATCCTTTAAACAAGGAGCCTTCGTGTTCCACGCTTCACAGGAGGGGATTCCATTCAGGTTCCTCTTCCCATAGAGAGCTTAAGAAATTTTACAGCTGTTTCTGGTACAGTTTTTTGGTGGGCTCTGTGGTGGACGGATAATTTTAGCTTTCTTTAAGCTGTTCCTTTTATTGATGTTGCTGGATGTGAGGGAGTACGAGCGTCCATGCATCATCCTGGCATTAAGGCCATTTGCCATGGAGAAAGATTTGAGATGGCTTCTTAAGGCAACAGGGAGAGGGAGCTTGTCCACAAGGTGCACAGGGGTACAGGAAACTATGGCACGGCAACAAAGGTCCTGCAGACTCAGTACTTAAAAACAGACATAAAACTTGCATTATAATAGCATGCTTTTGTCAGCCACATGGTACTAACGCACCCTGCAGCACTCTGCATGCACTCTGTACTTCCAGGATGAATTCTCATTTCTCTTCCCACAGCCTTTCCCACATATGCATTATTCCAAAATATCTCCTGCTTCAGTTTCCTATTTATATCTTAATACTTAGATGACAGAGGACGTAAGTTCTAGGAAAGATATGTTATTCCCTACAAAAGCAGAACAGGTTATGCCTGCAGATAGATATTTTCTGTTTAGAAAACAAACTGTACAGGATGCCTGATTCTTCTTTTCTGATGTTTTTGCATCAGTGTTAAAGTTTCTGAAAATTGTTTTATATTAATGAACCATAAACCTAAGAGTAAATTTTCACATTTTCAGTGTACATCACTTACCCTTGTTTGGCCTCCAGAGCCTGTCCATTCCATGTCTCATCAATACTATTCTTGCTAGCTCAGTAAAGGACTCTGTAATATTGAAATTACAAAGTGGACTGACTTCAAAAAAAGTCATGCCCAGCCTCTCAGCATAGGCTTGTGCTTGTTCAGTAGACACTTGGCGCTTGAAGGCTAAGTGAAGGCGATTTCCAACGAGGATTTTTGGTACACCAGGAGCATGCTGAGCAAAAATAAGCAATTAAAAAAAAATCAATAGTTTGGCTGCTATTTTCCCCTTCCCTCAATTAAAACAAACAAAAGCTTTTTCAAGATTTAAAGACTAAGTGGGAGATTGGACCAGGTGATCTCTAGAGGTCCCTTTCAGCCTACATTATTCTATAATCCTCTGATCTATAAACATCCCTTCCTCTGAAAAGACAGGCTTGCACAGATGATGTGGCAGATCTGTAGCAAGAGTGGGACTAAAATATGAAATCTTTGCCCTCCATATGCTTTCCATCAACACCTTTAAAAAAATCAAGACACTTCAGCTGATACGTTTCCAAATTTTAGAATTATAAACATAGAAAGAAAATTATAAACCTGCCATCTTGGGTAACTCTGTAGTAAGCACTGCCTGCAAATGCCAGTACAAACAGTAGAAAATATCATACACACTCAGTCTTCTGTTAGTCATCTGTTAGACTAGTGACATTCTGGGGCCATACCTTACCTCATCTATTTCTTTTATCCATCGATCGATTCCATCAAATGACCATCGATTTGTAATATCATACACTAGTATTACTCCCTATATTAAAAAAATAAAAATTTTAACAGAGGCATAACACAGAGAATACTATGTATAAATTCTTCAATTCTGAAATAATCCTGTAAGATGCCGAGCGACTTCTCAATGGAGCAGAACCCAGCATCCTGTGAAACCAAGCCCCATCCCTCTGTGTAGATTACAGATCTGCCGAGGGGCAGAAACCCTGACTTAGTTTTAGGGTCTAATATATCAGTAAATATTTTTTTCTGTAGTGGACAAGTTTGGTTGATCATACACACATCGCAAGTCATAGCAAATAAATATTTTTGGTCACATTTGGTAGCTTGAAGATTCAATATTCTGTGCAATTCTGGAACATTACAGCTGCATCAGAACCAATACATGTCAAGAATTACAGCAATACTTGAAGACACACTGAAACTCACTATAGCTTCAGACTTTAAGTGTCATTACATTTCATCACATTTTGGAGTATGTTTGTATTTTTCACATTACTCTTTTGACAGTTTTATGTTATCAATTTCTCTTACTTGGCACGCATTTTGAAAAGAGTAGTATTAGCATAGCTTTCACATGATCAAAGTATGATAACGTGCTTAAGTTATTGAGGTAACCGACAAGAAGGCATAAGAATATGTATCACTGTATTTTACTCTGACTCAGCTTTGGTCTCATGGATTTCCCCTCCCCAAAAGAAAATCCTGTCTCTTGTTATTTCCAGTGTTGCACATTATCTTCAGACTAGCGCTGAATCTGCATGCAGTCTACAAATGAGCTACAGAAGCCATCACGATGGTTTGCTAACTCTGCTTTCATTCATCCAGCAACCATTATTTATCACTGAGAAAGCTGTACTTTGCTTACCTGAGCACCTCTTGAATAAGACCGAAATATAGTGCAGAATCTCCCTTGTCCTGATGTATCCCTAAATGAAATAAATTATATATTTTTTAAAAGAAATAGGTGGACGCCTATGTTAAGAGTTCAGCTAGATTAACTCATCTGTACCAATCTGTATCAGCTCTTCTGCCATTAGTCATACAGTAGCAGTCACTAATGCACCAGAGCTCTTCTCCCTCAGCAGTTTTTCCCCACTGGCATTCTGCCCTCTCCTATACATTGCTCAGATTTCTCAGGATAACAGGACAAGGACTTCAGACTTCACTCTTGTGATTGCCCTTGGAAAACAAAGGCTATTACTCAAGTGTATGTATGTCACTAAGCTTTGCATTTAATTCAGCTTGAAGAAAGATTCTGTTTTCACAGCAAAATAGAAGTGGGAGGAAACAATAGCTATCACCAAGGAAACTAACGGAAAAACAGTAAATTCTTGATTGCAGCTGAAACAGTTCATCATGAGTCTAGTATGGTGAAGGCATCCCTACAGAGCCATAGACAGCACAGATTTTTAGAAAAGCATGCACACACACAAAAATATTAAAAAAACCATCAAAAAATCTTCACTGCATAAAGCATTTGGAAACAAAATAAAATTTATAGTGAAGAACATGATAGGAAGCAGAATTCAATAAAGACTTTTTAAAGGTAGATTTACAGATCTTCAAATGCAAGGCACACATTTCCATCTATAGAAACATTTCCAATCTTGTTTTATTAAGTCCAAAGAACATCCTTGGCTTTCACAAAAAAAATGAACACACCTCCTTCCTGGCTGCTTCTCAGATAAGTTTTATGTGGTATTTTTGCTAAGCCATATAAAGTGGAAGACCCAAGAAGAAGAAAGTAGGTGAACAAAATACCAGGTAATGAAGATACCATGTAGCAGAGTACTATTATCCATCATTGCATTTAACATTTGAAATATTATTTTGAAAATCATAAAGGCAAAAACAACCAGTGAAGAAAAGATTAAAAATAACTTAGCTTTACCACACAGGCATTTAACTCCAGTAATTAAAAAAGTTCCAAACAAAAATCAACACCAGAATTAATTTTCAAGACAGAAGTGGCACAGGACTGTCTCCTTCTAGGAAGAAAAGGATATAATCGTAACAATTCATTTTCACCTCCAATTCTCTACTCTATTTGAGCACTGCTTGTTCCTAGAATACCTCTCTGATTTATTCAGATTATGGTTCCCCAAAAATCACACTCAGTCTCCTCCTCCTGCACTGACTCTACTTCTCCCTATTTAATGCCGTGAGTTTAGGGAAAGAGGAAAACAATGTACTTAGGAGGCAGCAAGCTGCTGCATTTCTCAAGTTGTATCGCTTGCTGAGTATTTCTAAATGAACCAGAAGATGGCCATCTTCAGACAACCTTAACACAAAAGCATCCTGACAGCCACACGTCTGACCCTACAGGAAAAACATTTGTGTAAAATAATTTTTTTGTTCTTGACATGCTTTTATAAAGAACAAATCACATCAGATTGCGAACCAATGAAACATGCGCAATAATGCCGGGTTTTTTTCTTCTTTTTAATAATCCTGTGGTTATTTAATTGATCAATACTACTAATAAATTGAGCAAAGGGATGTTGTTATACAATCACTGTATGCTTTCTAAGGTACCTTCATGGTTTTCATTACCAGTATATTCTGTAATCTTCAAAGGCACTTTGAATCTATCTTGAAGGACACTTGTATCTTTTGTGCCTTTCTTCTGCATTTGTTATGCACCTCTCATGTACAGAAGCTGTAGGGTCCCCCATTTAACATGAAATAGATGCAAAAAGGAGGTCAACAGAAAGCATGACTTACTCAAAAAGCTAGCTCACCCTTCCTCAGTTGACTATTTCTGAAGCATAAGGGTGAACTCCTGCCCTGAAGAGTTGCATTCCTGTGTCTTTGAAATATAAATTATGATGAAAGTTGAGGCACACACTTACCAGAGCTGTAGCTTGATTCGTCGGCCATCCAAAAGAATCGTTGTAGTCTTATAATCTATACCTGCAGGGAAGACAACCACGCAAATCTTAAGAGCAGCTTGCAGGTGTACAGTATACACACAGACAACTATAGATGTCAAAGAAGCTGACCATAAAAAAAGTATTTGTCATCAGTGCTCTGTGAGGTACTTACGCATAAGTACAACTTGTCCATATAAAGTTACAAAGACCTTTCATATTACTTAAGCTTGGTCCATTCAGAGCAGATGTCTCAGGCTCCCTTCAGGTTGATAAATGGGCTGTTTTATTCATTATCATGACAATATATACACTTGAAGAGTTTTATCTCTTCAACAATAGAAGGCAGAACTAGGTTTTACCTTTTCTTTCATACATATGGTGCAGACTAAATGCTGTTCTCTTCCACTATTCCCTAGCTTTACTGCCTCTATCATTTCTTCCTTCCTTATCCTCTATCCTATCCTCCTTATCAACTCAAAGACAGCTCTTGTATCAGGTATGTGTGTCCCCCTCTTATATAAAAGCAGCAGATGGTGCTGTAAAATGCAGTAATAAGCATGTTAAGCTTTTAGCTCATTGCAGAAATGTGAACTGAGGCATCTTCTGCCTTCAGTTCAGGCTCTTACCCATACATTTGCAGAAACACACAAACCCCACTGTATTACCACCAGTTTGGGGAGACTGATCTTCATTTCTTAGCCAAAGTGTCCCACTTGTCCAGCAGTATTAAGAAACAGTCAAATCTACAAACCACTAGTTACATTTCAAAAAAAAAAACCAAAAAGAAAAAAAAAAACCCAAACCCATAGACAAAGTCTTGAAACACTGAACAGACCAGGACATTGAAACTGTGCACTGAAAGAACAAGTTTCATCATTTCAGAAATTCCTGAAAACATAAAACATGCAGAACAAACCCTGCATAACACTGCATAACTCATTCCAGCATCCTGTGCTACTGCTGATATTTCCCGCAGGGTGAAATACCTCCACTAGTTTATCTAAAGTTAACAAGAGACACAGGCCATGTTTAGCAAACACTGACACCTCCCACACAGTGAATGGACATCCATCATTCTGTTAAAAGACATACCAAACACGGAAAATTAGCATTGCATAGCTAGAGGATACACAGCTGAATAAACCTGGCACCGTGCTTTGCATCACAGACCATAAACTACTGCAAGTCGCTCATGTTTAGCCACATGCATAATACAAAATATTACTTTTTTTTATATGGCAGGCATAAGTCAAGTCTGAAAAATATGCTATTACCAGCTGCTGTTTAAGAAAGCACCTTACGGGTTCCTCAAAAGATTTTTGAAGAGGTGGATTCAGAAACTTCTTTATTCTTCAGCTGTTGTGCAGGAGAAGCAGCTGATAACACAACCTGAACATCTCTGCAATTAGCATTTGCCATTGATTAAGAATCAAAACAAAAGCCTTTTGCCATGAATCATCAGGAACAGCATGAAACCATAACAATGAGACCAACAGATGTGGATTATGCTGTTGCAGAAATCAAATGTCCTTCCAGAACATTATTCACTCATTTAGCAAGACAGAATAGCTTTGTTTGGACATGCAACTAAAATGTATCTCTGTACAAGACGGAGAAGAAAAAGTCTGCTAAATCAAAAAAAAATCACCTTTGAAGTAAAGCAGAAAAATCTCCCAGTGCTTAATATTGTCACAAGGATTTTTTTAAATAAAAATTATTTTCATAAAGCTACAAATTGAAATCAAAGAACCTGAAACAAGTCACTATCCTTACTGAAGGGTTTGGATTGCTTAAATCTAATAGAAGTGTAATAGATTTTGTTCTCAAAGACAAAATTAACTGACAGAAAATGGAAAAAAATATTATTGAACCCAGGAACACAGTAAGATTCCCAAATAAACAGCATTCAGCTGTTTGGTAAGGACTGCAGTGAACATGAAGCCATCCTCTCTGCATCGATGCTTCGCAGCCGTTACCACACTGTCACTTCTGCTCCGCTACCCACCGTGCGGTCACGTCCACACTGACTCTTTTACGGCTTCCCATGAATTTCTGTTTCTCTTGAAGCCTATTACAACTTTCTGGGTTTTGCGATGGGTCTCCTTAGGGCACAATCCTTCATCATTTAAATTGCTCATTTTATGTTCCACCACAGGCAGCATTATTTGCAGCAAAGATCTTTTCAGTTTAATAACTGAGGTTCGGTGATCTCCAGTGTGTCCAGCAGCCAGCCATTTAGCTTTGCAGCAGCGAAAACACCACTGACTCACTTGAATGACATTTGAAGCAATGGACTACAGACCAACCATGGGTCATATCTTTCTAATACAACAGAATAAAATCCAGGTTTGTCTCTCAAATTTTTTTCATAGGAATTGGACGTTAGCCTAATATTTTAATGGTTTGGTGCTTGTTCTGCATTTGCTTCAGATCTGTTATAACTTACTGAAGTTGAAAGACAGGGGAGAAATAAAAACGGGGAAAAAAAACCCAAGAACATTTAAGATTAGATTCTTCAGAGCTATGCCCTACCAATTCAGCACAGAAAGATTTTATTCAGCAGCACATTAAGTCTTCGAAATGCTCTTAAAACCAACCCTTTTTATACCTGAGAAAGCACGGAATACAAGACTTTGAACCTTGTGCTCTGTTACATTTTAGCTCATGAGCACTACAAGAACTGCTTTCATTGTTTTTATTTATTCCTCTTGATGTGTCCTTTCTTTAGAGTTTAAGGCATGTTGCTCCTTGTAGATAAGTGATGTCAGATTAACAGCTTTCAGATTCAATTAGAACAGTATCTAACTACTTCAAAATAATAATAATAAATAATAAAACAATCCAACTCCCTGCCTCCATGGGCTGATCGCCTTTCACAGATTCAATGTTCAACACCTTCTCCAGCAATCATTTGCTCCATCAGTTTGTACAGATTAACCGTTCAGTACTAGTTATCTCAGCCACACACTAACGTCTCCTTCCCACTGTCCGTTTCTATGCCAATAACTGTCTACAAATAAATACGTACATAGTCAGTGGGACTCTGGGCCTGTATTTAACAAAGTCCACTGAAAATATCCTTCAGGTTCAAAGGCTGTTAACTGCACTTTGAAAACGCAGTTTTAGGTTTCAGAGTCCTTGAAACCATTTTCTCATAGGCATGATGAGAGTTCAATGGTCCCATCACTTCCCACTTTAAATTTCCTCAGCTACCTACCTTTCTATATGTACATTAAAATTAAGGTCTAACGTTTCTCTTCAGAAAATATTTTTAACTGTTTCAAGCATATTTGACGAGTGACACAACTTCCAACTCCATCCACTTATTGTTCACAGCAATGGACCCACAGTATCCTTTCGATTCAAAATTCAACTAAACTTTAAAAGATAAGCCCCATGTTTTCAACATCATGCTGCAAAGATATAAACCTTTTGCAATAAAACTGGACTGTATCTTTTGATATATGTGAGCATGAAGGTCAGGTTGTGCGACGGTCATATTTGCCTTCTGCTTGCCAATTCAGAATAATCATAATCACCACTTTCAAAATTCCAGTCTTTTCCACCACATTTAATTACTGCAATAAAAGCCATCTGTTTGAAGCACACAGCTTGCCTATTCAGATTGAAATAGAGACACTAAAATTTTAGATCTAGACTGTATTCTTCACCTCAATTAACCAAGCCATAAACCACAATTACAAAATTTTGCAGATAATTCACTCATGTCAATGGTATGATGGTTTCCCAAATTTTAAAAATAAGCTATTTGTAACAGAAAGCTCAGCTTTATGTTTAGCTTTTTCTATGGTCACAGATAAGCCAATATCACAGCCTATCCTTCAGTACACCTGTTTTCCTTTAGATGTTTAATGGAATAAAATTTAGAAGAAATCCAGCCTTAAAAAAATGGAAGTGCTCCTTAACAACTACACAGAAGCTCTTCATAGTCACAAAATTTTTAGGGGGGCAAGTTAAAATCTGAAGATCTCAGGGCACTTCTAGTTGGCTCTGCTCCTGACTGTTGCCCTTAGAACCAAAGCTAATGGTATGGGAGTAAGAAGTTTGACACAACTTTATGGTACGCCTCCAATGCTAATCCGAAACCAAAATTTAATTAACAAACTCCAAAACCTAGGAGCCCCAAAACATGAGTCAGTCAGGCTGCTGATTTACAGAAGCAGTAACTGGGTAAGTTGCTGTTCATCCTCTTAACATCAGCCTTAGTAAGTAAACAAGCCGGTACTTCATATAATCATACAGTCATTTAGGTTGGAAAGGACCTTTAGGATTGTCAAGTTCAATCATTAACCCAGCACTGCCAAGGCCACCACTAAACCACATCCCTCAGCACCACATCTACACGGCTTTTAAACGCCTCCAGGGATGGTGACCCCCCCACCTCCCTGGGCAGCCTGTCCCAGTGCCTGGCCACCCTTCCAGTGAAGTTTTTCCTACTATCCAGTCTAAACCTGCCCTGGCACAACCTGAGGCTGTTCCCTCTCATCCTGTCGCTTGTTACCTGGGAGAAGAGGCCAACCCCCCCCTACACCCCCCTGTCAGGCACCTGCAGAGAGCGATCAGGGCCCCCCTGAGCCCCCTCCTCTCCAGGCTGAGCCCCCCCAGCTCCCCCCTGAGCCCCCCCTCAGCCTGGTGCCCCAGCCCCTTCCCCAGCCCCCTGCCCGTCCCTGGACACGCTCCAGCCCCTCTGCGTCCCCCTGGCAGTGGGGGGCCAGAGCTGAGCCCAGGGCTCGGGGGGCGGCTGCACCGGTGCCCAGCGCAGGGGGATGGGCACTGCCCCGGCCCTGCTGGCCACGCTGTTTCAGATGCCAGCCAGGGGCTGCTGGCCACCTTGGCCACCTGGGCACACAGGTGGCTCATGCCCAGGTGGCTGTGAACCAGCACCCCCAGGCCCTTTCCCACTGGGCAGCTTCCCAGCTGGGAGCAGGCTGGAGCAGGTTTGCGTGGAAGGTTTTGGTAGCGGGGGGCTACAGGGGGGGCTTCTGTGAGAAGCTGCCAGAAGCCTCCCCCGTGCCCGGCGGAGCCCAGGCCAGGTGGCTCCAAGAGGGACCGGCCACTGGCCAGGGCCGAGCCCAGCAGCCACGGGGGCAGCGCCTCGGGGTAACGGGTTTGAGAAGGGGAGAAAAATCTGCGCAACAAACTGCAGCGGGAGAGAGGAGTGAGAAGGTGTGAGAGCAGCAGCCCTGCAGACACCCGGGGCAGGGCAAGGGGCTCCAGGCGCCGGAGCGGGACTCCCCGGCAGCCCGCGGGCAGCCCCTGGGGAGGTGGGCAGAGGCAGCGGGCGATGGGCTGACCGCAGCCCCATCCCCATCCCCTGCACCGCACAGCGGGAGGAGGGAGAGAAATCGGGAGTGAGGTTGAGCCCAGAAGAAAAGAGGAGGCGGAGGAAGGTGTTAAGTTTTGGGTTTATTTCTCATTATCCTACTCTGATTTGCTTAGTTTATCACCAGTTTCCCCCGGTTGAGTCTGTTTTGCCCGTGACAGTAACTGCTGAGCACGACCCACGAGCCTGTTGTTATAACATTTTCTCTCCCCTGCCCGGCTGGGGAGGGCAGTGACAAAGCCGCTTTGGTGGGTGCCTGGCCTCCAGCCAGGGTCAGCCCCCCACATAAATTCACACCCTCCCCAAAAAGAGCAGGCAAGGCAGCAACAAAGCCGCTTTGGTGGGTGCCTGGCCTCCAGCCAGGGTCAGTCCCCCACATAAATTCACACCCTCCCCAAAAAGAGCAGGCAAACAACTTGTTACGTACGTGGGTTTTAAAATCATGACTTAGCTTGCAGTATTTCTGCTCAGGGGGCTAAATAAAAACTAAACATTCAAGGCAGATGACAGTTTGAGAAGAAGAGACAACCATTTGACATCAGCTAATTATTACTTTTTAACCAAAACTAGTGAACTATCCATTTCCATTAAGAGGAAAAGAAATAACGAGCCTGAGATCACATTTTATTTTCCTCTGTCCTAACATCTACTTGCCAACAATAGAATAGCCTCTTTACAATCAATGTCTTAGAAATTTCTTTTACAAGAAGAATGAGAACTGTTCCCACCCCCCAGGTGAGGAAGAAGCAGGAACTATGTACTTCAGTTCATCATTTCCTTTCTTCCACTCCAAAAGAAAAGGATATTGGAGGCATACGGTAAGCTTGTTAACTCAAATATTTACTATAAGTTGCAGCTAACATCCTCAGATGAAAGCTGCTATATATAAACATGTTACTGTTTATAAATAGTAGCACTGCAGGAAAAGGGAATGTTATTAGCATTACTGACAAAAAGAGGTTCTTCCTTTATTTCAGCACATTTTATTAATAAATTTGAAATAAATTGGGAAGCGATTAATAACAAGATTGCTGGGACTGACTGAAGTCTTTTTTTTTTTTTTTTTTCCTTGACCCCTTTTTCCACAGATGTGAAAGGATCAAGTGAAACAAGGAACCCGGGGTGATCAGTGATCACAGAACACCTCTGCTGCCTTGCAGATCTATATTCTCCTGCATGTAGATCCAACTGCTCATGCACAACACTGCAAGTCAAGCTTCTGAACAGAAAATTCACATTAAAAGACAAGATCCCCCAAACTACAGACAGCTCGGAAGATGGATTGAGATACGATCGTTACTGACTGGTAGCAATTGTTAGCCAAAGGTTTTTTTAATAGTTATTTAAAGCCAATAACATCCGATAATGATTTAAGAGTGCATGTGGATCACTCAGTTCCCTACGCTGGGAAAGGAACACACTCTTGACATAAGACAACAAACATTAGCTTTACGATTTCCCTGATTGTCTCTCCAAATTATTTGAAACAGAACTCAACATTAAAAAAAAATGTAACATCAAGAAGTTCCCAGTTTATAGTCATTGTTACAAAACAGCAACAGGACACTAAACCAGCTCTTCTCTACTTAAGAGTCGCATTTTATAAGAATTTCCCTCAACTTTTAGTCCATTTAACATCAAAGTAAAGATAACCATAACCTAGCATCAGTGAATTTCATTTAGAAATTTACTTCTATTATAAGTACAGAGGAAATAAAAAGTATATATTCTTCTGTGATATCATCTTCTCACTGCTGCTGTTCATCAACTCCTCTAAGAGCTGCATTGCAATAAGAGCTCCTTTGCATACGTCGGGCATTGTTAAGAAGCATTGTATCTTCCTAAAAAACTCAGTCACATAATTTTCAAAGAGCATCAGCTCTCAAGGGCAGCCTCCCACACACCATCTCCCCTCTACACTCCTTGTGATTAGATAAAGTTTCAACCATGATTCATTCTTTCCGCTTCTCTGGGATACACAGGTATCCCAAGCAACAGCTACGATGTGGTGCTCGGCACACCCACAGAAAGCACAGTGAAGGGAAGCTTGACCGGGCTAAAACAACTGACCCCCAAAAAGTGGAATTAAGTTTTATATAACAGTTAATTGTCCAATATTTTCAGTGCTTGTGGGTATCTTCACAATAATTCTTTATCATAAAGCTTAACGGTGGGTGTCAAATGACCCTGGTGCATGAGGAAAAGACCAGAAGGCAGGTTACGTATTGTTCACAATTCTACAAACAAAGAAAATAATGGGACACAGCCACGCAGCACTTGCCCCTACTGCTATCTTAAACACTAGGTTTGAAATGTGGCCAGAACCTGGAAGGGAGAATAACTTCAAACCTACCACAAAATATTAAAAGCAGATGCAATATTTCACATTTTACAGTATTTTCCAAAAGAGAACAATGACCTTTTATGTCATGACACTTCATTAGCAGTAAACCAGTTCAAAAATACTTGGCATGAGAAGAAGCCCAAGAACATCCAGCCACTGTTATTCTGAACTACAGGCCTAAGAGCTCATTAAGAACAGTTGCAAACCTCTCCAAAACTTCCCTAGGCTTTAAATCAAGCCTCAAATAAATTATTCTAAAGAATTAAACCACCACTTTTGGTTAAGCATATCAATATTTCTTAACAACTAGAAATATCAGAATATTCCTATATAAGCATATTCCTATATATTATGAAACTGTAATACTTATAATAGCCAGATATAACCAAGGCTTATAAAAACCAGTCCAAAAAGCCAATTCCAGGATGCCATCAATACTCCCAGAAGTCACAGCAGTATCTGTCACCAAGAGTAGTAAAAGAGAAAACCCCAGAAACGCAGGTATTTTTTGCACTGCTTGGTAAAAGAGGGAAAAAAGATTACCTGAAAAATAATTCTTTGAGCTGAACGAGTAATGGATTCTGTCATTATGATGAAAGGAAGATCAAAGTGGGAATTCACAAGTAGCTCTAAGTACAATAATTTTGATTTAAAGATGCCAGAAAGCAAAATTCATATAATTATGGAAAAATTACTGTGGCTTAAAAGCTATCATCCAGAAAACATACAGCCATTGTTCCCAAAGCACAGACACTTGAGGAGGAAGAGCTTTCAAACTAACCTCCAAACCAAGGAACAGAAGACCCAACCGCACTTTCCTAACTTTGGAATTCCAAGTGAAACACATACTGCAGTAAAATCGGCTTCATAGATAACGTTACCATTAACGCTAGGAACTCTCAAGCCATGAGGTATCTTCAGGACTTACACTTCCATCAGAACAATGAAGGAAATTAAGTCTGGCCTTGGATTATGCTTCCTCTTCTCCCCTCTCCTCCACCACAGCTATTCCAGCAGAGAAGTTGCTGAAGTTGTAACTGTACTGCTTTTCCAGGACAAAAAAAAATAACACAAAATGCTAGCAAACAATCTTTGTTAGGATTTAAAGGAGAAAGACAGACTATGTTACTGATACAAAGCTCTTGTTCCATTTATTTGGTTTCAGCTCTCCAAGAAACTAAAATAAACTGATTTCAAGTGAATAGGATCAAAGGAAATTTCAGGTTGAAACAGTCTCAGTAGGTCATCTAGATCAACCTCCTGCTCAAAACAGGATCAGAGATGAGGTCTGGAGACTGCATAATCTCGCTTGGGCAACCTCTTCCACAGCTTGACCATCTTCACAGTAAAAAAGTTTTTCCTCTTACCCATTCTGAAGCTCTCCTGCCGCAGCTCACACCAGCTGCCTCTTACCCTCCCACCGCGTACACAGCCCCACTCACCCTGTCCTCCTGACGGCCTCCTCATGGGTACTGGGAGGCTGCTCTTAGGTTACTCACCCAAAGGTCTCTGTTCACCAGAGAGGTGACTCACTAGTCTGCGGCCAAACTTCATTTAAGTTGTCAGAACTGCAGACTTTTCTTCACTTAAAAACTATGTAATTACTTTTCATGTAGTCTTCCGCACTGAACTAGCCTGTCTCGCAGATGTTGAAGACAAATACAGTGTAGATTGGTAAGTGAGTCTGCCTATAAAACTACGGTTCTCAAACAGTACTGGATTAAAGTCCTGTTTGGAGACAAAACCTAGAGTTTATATGGAAAAAATTATTATACCACACGTATCCTTGGACTCCAGAATCTTCTTGCTTTCGAATCCTACATAATTCTAAAAGGAACTGTGCTTCTTGTCCGAACTGAAAAGGGAAACAAATTTAAAGGTTTAGAGGCTATGAGGTTGTTTATAAGTCCATTTACCATGCTTCTCTTTGATAAAGTATGTGATCAAGTTAAACCACAATCTGCTAATTCAGAAGTGGTTTGAAAAGTCAAGGTTGTGCTTTACACAAACTTCACTCGGCGTATTTACTGAAGCAAGCACACAGAGAGATTAGAAGAACAGAGTCCTGACTGACCGAGAGCATGCACTGTGTATAGGGGTTGCTAAAACAATTAGAAAAGAAATATATGTATCCAGATAGCCATGGTGAAAACTGTGCACCACGAGACTCGGTATACTGACTCAATCATTCCACTGAACGCATCAGCTACATGAGCCCCTTTCCCTCAGTGTGATCTTAAGAGAGTACGGAAAAGGCTGCCAGACCCACTGGGTCTCCTCTGGGTTTTCCAGCTGGCAGTTTCATATTTCATGTACTTAAATATCCTGTTTTACGGCACTGCATATAGTCAGCTTGCAAACAAAGCGTAAGGACACAGGAGATACGTTAATGCATCGTTGCCTCCAAAATTTTGAGAGGATTTATTATTTTGACTGGAAACCTAAATACCTAAAATACCCTGAAAAACTAAAATACCCCTACCCCCCTTCTTCCTTCTTTTAATTAAATCCTTTATTTTAAAATAGTTTGTTTCATCCAAACATCTCTAATGGCTCATTCTCTACAAACCCAAGCAAATTAAACATGCAATCCTCAGATACACTTATGACTACTCCCTTCAATACATTCTTTCGGAGTACAAAAGCATTCTCTCCTATTATTTATCAGCTTTGCTGACGCCATATGACAAGAGAAGGTATGTGGGTGAGGTGAGGGTAGTGCTCTGCAGGAAGCCATAGCCCAGAGGACAAGCAAGAGTAATGGCAGGAGCTTAACAGCACGTTCCCAACTGCCAGGATGTGCTCAACATACCCAATACAAAACCTCGGGCAAAATAAAGACGTAACACCCGAATCATCAGCCTGGAACACACCCTACAGTAAATAAACAGTGGTTATTAAATATAAGTGATTGGACTGCATATGAAAGTGTGAAAAATCAGCTGCAATCCATCTAGTGCAGATGTGTCCCCCTTGGACTGCACCTCACTTTTGAGCATCACATGTTCACTCTCCTCTACATTTACATCTGCACACATGGCACTTCAACTAGCCATATATTAAGAATAAATGCAGCTTTTTAATAAATAGGTTTTCTTCCTCTGATCCAAGAATGAGAGCACTTTCACAAACCATTTCTCCAAAGTTTTGTGTACTGAAGTACATTTAAAAGAATATGCACCATTTTAACAAACACAATTAAAACAGGCATTTATGGCATTGAGAGTTTATGTTATATGAACATGAAGCTGGGACCCAAAAATAATTTACTGGGGGAAACGAAATAGTTTTGATTTTGCAGCAGCGAACATCTTTCTTTAAAGCTGCATCTTTTGGAGGGCTCATAGCAGCCCAGAGGCGTGTCTACACTAATCGGTATTGAATGTTTCAAAGGAGGTCACTAAATCCCACTTACGCTAGCATAAGAAAAAAGAAATAAGCAGAATGGTTTCTTTATGGCTTCTTCCTAATTTATATATAAACTTGCAACTATAATTTTTAATAATAATAAAAAAAAAAGAGCACATAGATTACCCATTTTCATAAATGAAGCAGCTGCAAAGAAGTCTACATCTCCAAATACTGGATTGGGAAGGCTGACAGGCGCATGAGGGAAGTGGACCTCAGAAAGCAGCCAGGGTTGCATGTTCCTAAGTAGAATCTCTCTTACCATTTTTAACAGAGTGCCAGGTTAAATGAGCCCAAGATGATGCTTATGTTCTTAACTTAGAAGTCAGGTAAAACACATGGAAATCTCCATTCCAGAAATTCTCATCATAGTTACTCCACCTCTGCCTATTAAACAACCAGTTACTACTTTGAAATCCAACAATTGCACAAATAAATTTAATGTCTAAGATAACTCCAGAGTAACAGCCTTGGCTCTTCTAGCTTCCTCATGCTCACCAGCTATCGCTTAATCACCTCCATCCTCTGACACCACGTGCCGATTTCACACAGAGCTTTCACACCAGCACCCTTCAACGGCAAATCCCACGCACAAAGTGAAACAGCAGAGCTGTTATATTGGCTTTCAGCTTAGCACAAGAGTACATCTCATGAACAATAGCTTTCCCTGCTTTTGACAACAAACAGGATTCCAAAATACTTAGTCTTCACTGTTTATATGCCTACAAAACAGTAAAACATTACTGACGTCACAGAAATGTTTTTGTATGCGCGTAAGGGTATTTTCACCACTAGGTCCTACCTGCCCTTCCACCAGCTGGAGAAGAATGACTTTTCTGTCCTAGAGAGGATTCTCACCTTGCCTTGAGTACAGTTCAGAGATTTGGTTCACCAGTCTGAACATTACAGGAACCCAAATATGTTCCACTTGGAGATGTATATCCTGTAGGGTTCCAAAAACCCATGCCTCCTGTGAGGAATCACCGATCAGATCCAGTGGGTCTCAGCAGAACACAGCACATGTATTCCTTTCACCAATATGCAGAGTAACAGCCTAATTAGCATATCAAACAAGGAAGTAATTATACCAAAAGCAGGTATGTACTATGTTAAAAGCCTTAAGGCAGCTGTTCTTCAGCATACTTTGTCACTTGGCACCACTCGTTATTGATGATACTTTCTCTCTTATCCCACCCAGCTGGAAGAGGATACTCTCTTAGGTGCCACAAAACACTATAAAGACATAAGCAAGGTTCGTTTCTGGACCTTTAAATCCCCTCCATTCCTGGGCAGAAATGGCATCCTAACCTCGTAGTAATTAGCTTTCCAATTTTCCACAGATTTGCATGACAATTTTGATACCTGAACAGCTGTCATGAACACCAATATTTTTGCGGGCACTAATCTACAATCAATACTGACAGATGATTTTATCTTACCTTTCTGAAAGACTGGACACAAAATATACCCTGTATATTGATAAATCAGTGTTTGACCTGTAACAGCTTTGCTTACAAACTTGCCACTCTGCATGGAGTATGTGACTACTTACCTTGCCCAGTTCATAGTTTTATATTACAACACATCAAGACATAAAAGAAAGGAACAATTATTTGTACAGATGTGTTCCACTATATCAACAGATTTGTATGTGGATAAAAAAAGCACAGCAAACTCAAACCAAATATGTTTGTTGTATTACATTTGAGATGATCCTTAAATAAAACCAGCATGACAAACACTAGCCCATGTAAAGTATTTTGTGCAAATATTGCATTAATTTCTTATTTTCAGTCTTATATTAAATGAAATCCATAAGAGCTGAATAAAATGAGATACAAACATTTAAAGTTAGCCAATTTCTATTCTTATTCCCTTTTTCCATTCTTGTTTAGCTCCCAGAACAAAAACAAGATTACTGCAATATGTAAATGTAATTTAACCAACATATTGGGTAAAACTTAATCCTGGCACAGGCAACCACAGTTTTGGTTAGGCTGAAGGAGCATAAAAGGACTCAAACACCTTGAAGTCTGACCACCTTTCAAAACAGCCTGGACTTTGTCTTTCATGTTGCACACCTGTCTGGGAGCCTCACTGTGATTTTGTTTTTACATTTTCCCACTCCTTCGTATCTATGAAAAAGCCAGGAGGAACACCAGTAGCCCAAGGGAAACGCAGACAGGCAGCACATCAAGCGGCTGAACAAGATGCACAGACAGAGGGGAGCACACGATCCTGTAGCCTCTCTGGCCGCAACAGTCTCAGGCATTACTTGTAGCAGTAAGAGAGAGCAAATTCAGACAAGTGTGTGCAGGTTGGTTTGAGGCAGGGAAAAAACATTCAGGTGAAGTTAAGATTTCAAGGCTTCTTCATTCTGAAATTGTACAATAACAAGCCTGACAAAAATGTGTTTTCTTTGTTCAGTCTTTTGTTGTTGTTGAATAGGCCTTGCTAGGAAACTTGAAGGCCAGTTACTAGAAAAGAACAAGGCACACAAATACCTGGTTTGAATATGTGCATGTGCACACAGTTATTATTTTTTTCCCCTCCGATATGGTTGGGCGACAAGAGTGCTAGGAACAGAAATCATTTAAGCAACTACTGGACTGAGTGGGTTTCAAGCCCTCACTGTAGAATGAGCTAGCTTTGGACCTTCACAAAATTGTAAGACAGTAATGCTTTTTGTCCATGAGATGGATACCAGTTGCAATATTAAACCAAAGAAATACTATTCATTTATTAAACTAAAGCAAAATGGCCAAGTAGAAGAAAGTGTGCAATAAAGCAAAACTAATTTTATGAATGGTTTGAAGAAACATGAAAAACCTTACATTGCCAAGCAGGCTTAGGATTTCTATTGCTCCATTAAATCAAGCAAGGTGAGCACTCATTGCTTCAACAGATGTGGGGGTTCAGCCAACAAACACAAAACCCAGCGCTGCCTGATGGACCTGACCATCACAGAAAATGCTACAGTATCCTTTACCGCGTTGTTTATGAAGAATATAGAAAAAGAGGTAAAATAACATAGTAGCATACTTGAGTGACACCTATCAGGGAAGAAAACACGATGTACTGGTCTCACAAGGTGGGCAATTCTCAGCATGACAAAGTTAGCACGAGACACCAACATCGAGATTTGGGGATGGGGGAAAGGCACATGAGGGGAAGCAAAGAACAAAGCCAATCTGAATTAGATTTCTGGGGATTTTTGTTTGGTTGGGGTTCTGTGTTTTTATTTTCTGTTTGGTTGTTTTCCATCCTGTAAAGGAACCAAACCAAACAAACCCAAACAAAAATATCTGTCATAAGTAAGGCAAGAAGAAAGGGAATCAGGTCAAACCAGGATCCACATTTTCAGCTAAAATACGCCTCTCACAACTAACTGCCTATGGAGAAGAATTGCTGCTCCACAGTGCTGTCACCTGGAAGAGATAAAATGCAGTTATAGGTGGTGGAAAAGGGGGAAATAATTTCCATTTTTCTCTTTCAAACACAGCGAAAGGGGAAGAGCAAGTACAAAGTTAGTAGCAATTACTGTTTGCTGAACTTTCTTCACATGCAGTGTATGATATAATCCAAAACTAATGTTGTCTTTCAGCAGTAAACACGACACTTGCAAGGTAACGCGTTAAAGGGGCAGTCATAACCAACATATTTAGAGTAGGATCTATTACTGCTTTACAGACTCATCCCGAAATAGGTTAGATGCCCTATTTGAAGCAACTATTTCTTTCCGCCCATGCCACAGAAGCCAACAGTAATGAGATAAGACACTAGATGTCTTCTAGGCACTTAAATTTTAGCATATGAAATCAAACCTCACCTGCTTTTCCTTGTACAAGAACGCAGTTTAAATCCTTTTAAACCGAGATCACAGGCATACAACTGGATTTTAACAAAATTCATGCCTATTCAAACTTTTAGGAAAAGTTATTTCATAACAGCTAAGAGTGATCAAATTTTGTCCCTTGTGCTGTGAGATAAAGTCTGGTCAGTCTATTTATAGGCAAGCACAATTAACCTCAAAAGGTGTTTATTCACTCAGACACCGGTGCTCAGCAACTTTAAATAACTCTTTTGCTGGAGAAATCCTAATGAAATGGACTGAAGACTGTCCCTAAACGCTGGTGCTATGTGCAAAGAAATACAGAAATTTAATGATGTTGCTGTAAGTTTCTACTGCGATCTTCAGGTCATGTTGTGTTTAGGTAAACGTAATGGCTTCCAAATTAGCCACTGATAAGCAACCCATCCTATTGTTTATCATGCTGGTAGGAAAACAAAACAACATTATTTCCCCTTCCTTTCAGCCAAGTAACAGTATTATGAAGACAGAAAGAGACACTTAACATCAGACTTTTGTGGCAAGACTTTTACCCCCATTAGTTCTGTACTTGGTCTGGTTGGGGACGAGGGGAGGAAACCACAGTCGGCTCACAAAACGAAGTCTTTCAATTTCTCACATTAACAATATTTCCTTTTATTTCCTTATTTTAGTTAGGGTCTATTCCCTTCTCTTTACAGGGAAGAATGGCTTTGATCTGTGTATTATCAGGAAGAGCCACCATGGACTGTAAGTTTGACTGCTGGGACGTGAGCAGCCGATGACTATCCCAGTCTAAACACTCCCTATATGTAAGGGTAACCCAGCTCCCCCCGTACGGTCTGTTTGAGGCTGGGCATCCAACCTGCAGGGCTGTGTTCTAACAACTCAGCAATCGAGATGACCACTTATTAACACCTTCAACTGTTACACATCAGCATCTTTTCAAACATTCAGGTAGGACAACCAATACCCCTGTGAAGTTCTCAATCTAAGGACAGACAGAATTTCTAGGAAGACAAACGATTGTGATATGAACTTAAGGGGATATGAAAAGGTCGCCAGGTGAGAAAGGATGAGAGAGAATTAATCATTTTAAACCCGATGCTCCTGTAAGAAAAGGAGCAGGAGTATACAGGTTTGAACAATCATTCCTTTCAGGCTCCATGTCAAGCAATCACGCTGCAAGAATATCTTAGCATGAAAGCAAAACCAGAACACAGCTGAATAAAAATCTTATTAGTGCAAAACATCAAAATATTTATCTACCTAGTGACAGGACATCTAAGGTATTATGTTCTAGTCTAGAAGCCATTATTTCCTCTAAATTTATTCTGATGAAAAATTAACCATGCTTAAAAGCAAAGTTTCTGCAGATCTCTAAAATAATTTTTGTGCAGTTTTTCTTACCAGGTTAGAGATCAAGCGTGTCCAATCTACTGTAATTTCAGTTTTGAGCAAGATGTGGGAGAACTATAAAGGCAGGTTACCCAGACAACTAACCTTACTGCCTACCTGCCCACCTCCAGGATAACTGCTTTCTAAATTACCTCTATGAATCATGCTCACCAATGCATCTTCCATGGCAGTCCTTACTTTGCAATGTTAATAAAGCTTCTTCCCTTCTTCTTTCTAAACCAGAGCACTTTGATCATTAAGAAAAATTCAGAGACTAAGAGATTGCACTCCTTAACAGCTGAGCTATATGCTGCTTGTGGACCAGCAGCAGCTTACAAGGACTTGACTCATCACACGATGCTGGCTTCCCTTTCCATCTCCAGATTTCATGTCATTTTTGTGTACCGACAAAAACAACAGTAAGATGTATAACTACCATATTTTCCTGGGAATGAGAACAACGCCAGATTTATTTCTGAACAGTTAAGAAAGTGCCTGTGAAAAATTAATTTGTGGTTTATACAATTAAAGTTCGAGTACATAGACTTGAGATGAGATATTTACAACTGCTCAAATTCCCATGCTTCATCATATTAAATAGATTGTTTTGTTCTCATTTTCAAGGCCCTTCAGTGCTCTTCCTCTCTCTCCTCTGTTGCTCTTGGCTTTTAACACATCGTCTCTCTCCCCTTCCAATGTAGTCTCAAAGCTATTCCCTTTAACCAAGCTCCACAAGAAAGTTGTCATTTCAAAGCTTATACCTGTTGCACATTTTGACAGAATCTTATCATACCACTAGACTTTCTCTTTCCAGTTCAGAGACCTAGCTGGCATTCTGGAAGTGTTAGATCCTAGCCGTTAACTAAGGTAAGGACTAGAAAACAGTGAAAAAGTCAGTGTTTATCGAGTTTTTAAATAAAGTTTAATCTATTAATTTTAAATTAGAAAATGAGTCATAATACCAACAGGATGTTTAGCTCTATCTCTCTCCTTGCATCTCTATTTTCATAGTCCCTGAGCCTGCACGGATTCCTCACAGCTGCATCCTACGCAGCCACACTCAAATGATACAGGAAAGACTGAGGGGATACAGGCACAGAAGGGATATCGGATACAGATCACCAAAGAAACTGGGCAGCTCACATGCAGTGTTCAGAAGTATTTCAAGCTTGATGCATTCAAGAACATGATAAATCAATGAGTGAAAAAAAATAATTAATGAACTTTCACAGTTAAAATCCTTCCTTGAGTCTAGACAGTATACGTGATTGTGTAAACACTCAGGTTCAGTATGTAGAAAAACTCTTAATTATGACACTAATTGCCTAAAATTAAAAATCAGGTTATATTCCTTCCACATTTTACTACCATGTCATCTGTTGTATCTGCCCTTCTCTCCTAACTCATATCCCTCTATTCAGACACGCTCATCTTCTCAGGGCTAAGAACTTCTTTCAGTCTCTGTGACACAGCGACTTTTGCACAGTAGAGTTTGTGAGGTCCTGCATCACCATATTTGCCTAACCTTGTATAGTTCAGATTGAAAAGACTACAATCCATGAAATAACACATACAAAGTCACAGCCCTGTACGTATACATTTTGAGGTTATTAGCAGCGATGAAGAATTTCCAAGATGCATGTTAAGTACCTGCAAAATAATCCAAAAAGAATATTTGTATTCTTTGGCTGTCAAGAAATCTCTTCACAGAGTTATGGTGTTAGCCACCCAATTTAAATATTTTTTTCAGAGCAAAAACACAGGCACCCATAAGGTTTACAAGCAAAAGTCTTGAAGGAAGACTGATGAGTTCAGGAGCTGGTCAAGCATCTCGCTCAGCTACGCCAAGATACATTGGAGACTAAAGACTAAATATAAATTCTTACACTCCTTCAGCATAAGAATTTGTAAACTAAATGGTGTGTACAGAGCAGACTAGGCACACTCTGCCTTTCCTTCAACCACCTGAAGAGCACGAAGAATAAACACACTGCAACACCCCAAGGAGTAATTTAGCAAAACTATTAAGCAAACATCTTAAAATGTACATTGATGCCTCCAAGGTACAGTCTGACTCATAAGCGATGGCACAGAGCTCTCCTCCCTTCCTCCAGCGCTTCGCTGTGAATCAGTACCAGGAACTCAACATAATAACAGATCCTAAGTCAATGTAAAGCCTTCCAGCGAGTTAGCTCGCCACAGACTGGCAGTATATTAAAGCTATGGGTAACTTGACAAGACAATTCGCTTTTTAATATGCCACATGACAGATTTGCATGAGGGGAGAAAAGATGATGTGGAACCAGAGTACGTTCTAGGCAAACAAGATTGCGGGAGTGGAAAGAGGGGAACAGGAGGGAAGGAAAATAGAAACCCCCTTTCCCCGAGCCATTCCTGGCTTCAAACCGGCCCGCAGCGTTCCCAGCTCCCTGCTCCGCAGGCGGAACACACCTGGCATGGACCAGGCTCCTTAGCCTTGCCCTTTAAAAAGCTTAAGTGAAAGAACATACTACAAACATGAACCTTGATCTTAAAGGGCTACTCTTCTGATATTAAGAACGCAACAGTGAAAAAAAGGGAGAAAAAACCCCCTCGTTTTCTGACCTTTCAATTCAAGCAGTTTCCCAGCAAACACCTTCGCTGTTTAACAAAGATCCTTGACTAGAAAAACATTTTTGTCGGTATTTCCCTCGACTCACTGATGACAACTCACTGCTGCGCTGGATGAATCCTACCCCTCGATCAACACCTTCCGCGCGTTAAGACATTGCTCTTAAACTTGAGCTCCAGAAAGTTTAGCGCGTAAGATCACCCGCGGGGGATTTTTAAAGCCCGACAACAATTCCACCTCCTTTCTGAACACTACCTGCAGCAAAGCTCCATCGGGCCTCCGCCGGCACCCCCTCCCCTCCGGCACCGCCGGGAGCCCCCCGCAGCAGCCCCAGCCCCCCCGCACCGGGAGCCCCCCCAGCCCGGGCAGCGGGGCCGCAGCGCGCAGGGCCCGGCCCCCGCAGCCGGAGGGGAAGGGGAGCGGCGGGCAGAAGCGGCCCGGCTCCCGGGGGCGCGGCTTACCCAGGTTGTAGCCGTAGGGCGACTCGGTGGCCCCGTCCTGCAGGCTGGCCAGGATCTCCCCCTTGCCCACGTCGCTGTCCCCCACCAGCAGGAATTTCAGCAGGAAATCATAGGCTCTCACCGGGCTCCCCACGTGGCTCATCCTCCCCGTCGCTTCCCCCGGCCTCCCCGGCGGCTCAGCTCCCGGGGCCCATCCCGGGGCCCGCGGGGGCCAGCTGACGGCAGCGGGCGGCGGGGCGGGCGGGCAGCGGCATGCCCGGCGCTGCCGGGGGGGAGGCGCGGGGCAGCGGCGCGGCCCCGTCACGGCAGCGGGGGCAGCGCCCGCCGCGCCATCCCGCGCCCCGCCGGGGCGCTCTCGGGGAGGGGGCGAACGGCGGTTTCAGCCGCGGGACACGGCGGGGGCGCGCGTCCTGTCGCGACAGAAGGAAGGCGACCGTCTGCTTCCGACGGAGGGCCCAACCCTTTGACGCGGAGCGCTCAGCGCCACCCGGGAACGCGAAGGACCAGCGGGGCGGCCGCGGGGGCCCCGTCCCGCTCCCCCAGCCGCCGGCCCGGCCGCGCGCTACCGGCTCCCCGCCGCCGCCGCCGCCTCACGCCGCCGCTCAGCCTGCCCGCCGCCGCGGCGCTCTGACAGACCCCCGGGCCCCGCCCCCCAGCCCCACCATTGGGCCGCTCGTTTCCGCCCCCGCCCTCCTCAGCATCCATTGGCGCGCCGATACAGTAGCCCCGCCCCTCCTCCCTCCTATAAGGGAGCTGCAAGCCCCCTATTGGCGTACAACAAGCACTAGCCCCGCCTTCCTCGGCTGCCATTGAGGGAAGGCAAACTTGTACCGCCCCTTCCTCGTGTTCCCCGCGGGACACAGCGGCTCAGTTGCTAGGGCGGCTCTAAGGCGGCCATTGGCTCCTTCCCCCATCAATCGCACTCAGTCACCCCGCCCCGCTGCTTTGCCTAGAGCGATGCGACGACTCGAGTTCGAGTCCCGGCCCCTCCGACAGCGTCTGTCCAGGACCCCGTACCGCGGCCGCTGCGCGCTCCGCTCCCGGGTCTGCAGTAGCTCCAGCGCACGCAGAGAGACAAACGGCCCTAGGACGCGGGTAGGGTGGTGGCGAAACGGCGGGGAGAAGCCTATGGGAAGTAACAGCCATTTCTGGACAAGGCACATTGCTGGACTTGGCGCCAGCCCGGAACAGGGCGGCCCCCTCCTCCTGCAGGGGGGCAGCCGCCGCTGTCGCTACGGGCCTTGCAGGTCCCTCCGCACGCCTTACTCTGATTTTTAGGGTGTTCCTAGCCAGAAGAGATGGGCTCTTTTTTAACCGTGCCCGCACCAGCGCTGGCTGACGTTGCCCTCTCGCCACCCACCTGCAGACGTTGCTGTGTAGTGGTACGGAACGGGGATGAGGCTCGGAAGAGACTCAGCAAGGCCGAGATTCCCTCCTGGCCCTGTAATCCAGCCCGATAAACACATAAACCCAAACGCCCACCTGTGCCTATCCATGCTGCAAAACCTACGCTAAAATGCGGTACTTGGGGAGCGGAGGGAAAGGGGTCATCTTGGAATAAACGCTCGCTCTTCGTGTGCCATTAAAATGAATTCAGCAGGTTTCTAAAACCAGGTGCATCACCTCCAACCCCAGGTGCCAGGCTGCTGAGAAAAAGGGCAAGTGACTGGAGAAAGATTTACAGGAAAATCTTGTTTCTTAAATCTTACCCTAATGCATATGTTTACTGCCTAAGCTCTACGCTAGGCCCTTGATGACCACCTTCTCCTTTGCTTGTACCTTATCTGCCAGCAAATACAATTATAAAAACCCCACCTTATGTAAGAAATACTTGTTAAAGTGAGTAATTCCCAAATAGGAAGAGAAAATGTAGTAGCGTCAAACTACTACAGACAGAAACAAAATCGATAAATAGTGCTATGTGTACAAAGTATCGCCCCACGTAACAATTAGAGCTTCATGAAAGGTCTTTATGTCCTTGTTTTACTGGACGCCACCCCGTACACACATTTTGCTCAAAGCACACCCAATTCAGAGGAAAAATATACACCTTACACACAGGACACTGCACTATCTGCAGCCAAACATAACCCCTATATGGAAAGGTATGTCTATGCCTTGTATTTCTACTCAAAAGAAAACCAAAGAATTCCTTGACTAATAAAAGTCTGTTTGTACAGGTATGATAAAGTGTCAGTTTACTGGTCTTAAAAAAAAAAAGTCTTAATATGCTTATTTCTATTTTAGGATTGCAAAGAAAGATTGCAAAGAAAGTTAACAAATTCTTTGTTAATTATTTTTTAATTATTATTATTAAATTTGTATTAATTTAATACAAATTAACAAAATCATTGTATCACTCCTTGGTAATTTTAATCTGGTGCCAGCAGAAGAACACCAAAGCACCACACTCCCAGTGTTAGAACGGCAGTTTTCCTTTTAGCATACTCATGCATCCAGCAATTGCACCTCTTTATAATCCAGACATCACTTTATGGAATCAAAGTCTTGTTGGAGGTAGGATAATAAATCTGCAGCAATGAACTACAGTTTCACAGGCTCCAGTGTTCTACTGTTGAAGGTCTACATATAGAACGACAGAGACGTGCTCTTCTTTCAGATGCATCATCTATCAGAGCTTCTATTTCAGTTTTTAATTTGACATAGGCTAAATGCAGTCGAAGTAGTCATTTGTCCTTTTCCTGTGGAAGCAGCCTCTAGACAGCTGGAGTACAGCCCTGGGCATCAGGAAACTGCTGGTCTAATCCCAGTGTGAACACAAGCTTCCCTTACAGACTTGGCCAGCTCACTCAATTCTTTCTGCCTCAGGTTTCCAAACTTATCAAAGCTATTTGCTGCATCTATTACAAATGAATTTCACAGGATTTTAACCACAGATTTCAGTGCAGTGCTTTGAGATGCCGTAAGAAAAATGCTGACGTATGAACTATTCTGTATCTTGCTTTACTGAAATTGTGCACTGTTTGATTTTTCCCAGAGTTCAGTAAGGAAGAGCGGAGAAAAAAACCCAAGTGTTGTCGTAAGAGTGCACTTACAATTAAATGTTATTTGCCCTTATTGTTAAATTACAAAATATGAAGAATTTTTCAGTTGTTGAAAATTAAGAACTAATACTTTTCAAATGTCTGTTTTGATGCCATAAATAGCAGAATCTGGAATGTTTCCACTTTCCTGAGTATTTCCACTTCTCTGACATTTACGTGTAATCATGTTTGGAACATAAATCTGTGCCAAGCCCAGGATTATTTTGAGGTCAGCTCATGGTTACACTTTATACAGGAACTAGTGAGCTAGAATACACCCACAAATCTTTAACCCATCACCTGTCTGAATAATATAAAAGAAAATATATTTGCTAACCCGCTTTCAAGCATTAAGATAACCTGGTTAGGAGCAGCTGAAAGGAGAAATAAGGACACAAATATTGCTCTTTTAGCATGCCATACAGAACTAGGCTAAACAAAAGACAGAACTGCAAATAATCATAATTATCTCTGGATCAGGATTAAGAAAACCCTTGCAAACAGCTGTATTTCTGTAAAAACACACACTTTCTAACCCTCACAAAGGGCACAACTTCTTACTCGTTATTACTACAATGATCCAAAAGCCCTAACATTACCCCTGAACTTCTTGTTGATGGGCAGAAGTCCGTGAACAACAAAACCCACTGGCAACTTGGCATAGTCCTTATCAAAAAGAGTGGAAGATAAAGCCAAACCAGGAAACTCTGCAAAAAACTTCTCCAATTCCTGTTTCTGCTAGAAGCAAGAACAAGTCCTCTAGCTTTGATCACACTTTCATTCGGATTTTGCCTCAAATCATGCCCCTGAAATCACTACAGAAACTGTTTAAAACTAATCCATGAAGACATTAACTCTGCAAATGAACAGACACATCAATGACTCCAATTCCAGTATCTCTGCATAATCAGAACAGTGGCCAAATTCTGCTCTTAAGATCTCAGTTATTTTGTTATAGGCTATGTTATATATATTATATGTCTCTGTTATTTTGATAATGGAACTTCTCATTCCATTTCCATTCATCTGCTGATAGAGCTGGCCCAAGGAATTAAAAAAACAACAAATGTATTTCTCTTCCTTAGGCTAACTACGTTTGAGGCAAAAAGAGAGAAAAACAAGCACTAACAACAAATCTCGATGACTGTCTTATAAATCATCTCCTTCTGTAATGGAAAAGCCTACATCCTTCCTGATCCACCCTCTCAGTCTATCCATAAATGTGGGAGAGGAAAAAAAGACAAAAAGCTCACAGCACATTTCTCATATGTTCACACAAATAGAGGCTTGGAGCCCAAAAAGCCCTAATGAATATTTTCCATGTATATATATATATATATTTAAACGACCCAATAAAAGGTTACACATACCAATTACCTTTTCCCTTCTTGTACATACTGTCAAGCAGTAAACAGAAATTAGCAGCTGCAGTGCTTTTTTATTCAGGATGTGTATATTAACTGATGACTCACCAAATAATTTGCAGCCCAGCATGCCAGTTGTCTTCTCCTCCACAGAAAGAAACACTATTTTAAACAGAAAGTTAACCACTGTGGATCTTGCAGGCAAGCCAGCATGCATCAGAACAAGATAAATATTGCTGGTGAGCCCCAACAGGGCAGAGGAAAGGGGGTGGTTCCAGTATCATGCTACAAACTTTTTAAAATACTCAGATAGGAATAAATAATACATGGGGGGAAAAGAGTGGAGGCAGGAAAGAAAGGATTATTGCAAAGTCAACCCACACTGCCACATGGCCTTTTGTGGTACACACAAAAGTGTGTGGTACACACACAGGCAAGCCCTGCACTGCACGAACAGCTCTGGTATATGGCTATGGGGGTTTTTTTGTAGTCCTCTTAAGTACATTTGGGGTCTGATTCAATAGTTTATTTCAAATGGGGAACAGTAATCTATGGCACAGAGGCCAAAGATGGCATGCAGCAGGCTTAGGGAGGCTTGGAGCTGGAATTTAGACTGAAAAGTGTATCTGTGAAGCAGCAGCTCCCAAATCCTGGCTGCCACTGACCTCCGGTGTCTGCAGGTGTTGGAGGCCTGTGTCCCCTGCAAACAGATGCTCTGCAGTGTCTGTAGCAATGCAATGTCTTGTGGGGCTTGCTGAGTTTCTTCCAGAACACTTACACTCTAATTTGGGAAGCAAGCTGACAGTTCCTCCTCCAGGTTATCTCCATCCTGCTATTAATGAGCTTGACATGACAATTTTGGCCAAACTTCTGTGATATCCTAACTGATCAGATGCAATCAGAAACAAGTACAATCCAGTCAAATTCTAGGAATTAAAGGGCAATTGCTCTCTACCCTACAACATTCACTATGCTGTTCTTCAGTGCAGCATGAAAAACTTCTTTACTGACAGTATGGAATATTCTACTACAACTTAGTATTTGAAGACTGAGCCACACATTTAATTCTATTTTAACTCCATTAAATCTATTTAACATTTGTGAAAAGAATACATAAATAAGTAAATTGGACACAACAGGAATCTTCCAAGAGTTGCAGAGGTGTCATTAATAAAAATGTGGGTTTTGAATCCTTCCTAATCTCACAGTTCTCTAAAAACTACAAAATGAGAAAGCAAATCTCCTTGATCTCAGAATGGACATTACTCCTTTTCTTTCTGAATAAGAAACCGGGTTCAAAGAAAAACTCACAGCATTATTTTCCATAGCACCTGCTGCTCATTCCTAGACTGCAAACGGAGGATTAAACTCTCCCTCAGCATAATCCCAATCATTCTTTATCAACCATTGCAGACATCTGAATCCAGTGATACTAATCTATCCCTGGTTCTCAATAAGCCACAGATTTTTGGGGTTTAGCCGATCACTGTCACATCCACAAGTTATAACTCCCTCTACAGCCAACACTGTTAAGTGAAATCCCTGCTCGGCTACACAAAAAGGCAAGCTAATACATACCATCCAATCAACCTTCTGCAAGTAAGATTTAGCATGCTCATGACATCTTTTGAGTGACTAAAAGCCCAAGCTGCAGCTATCATCTGTCAGTGCAGGATTTTTCAGACTGACACTGAATGTATGCTTCTAAAAAGTACCGATTCTGTTACAAATCTGCTATGCAAATACTCTTGGTACAGGCACTAAATCAGACAAATCTGAGATGTGAAATTTCCTGCCCACAAAATGTGTAGCTCATTGGCTCCTGACAGTACATTCCCATCGAGTGCTTTCCAAGGAAGTAAATACATCACACACACACACACACAAGGATTGTGCAGCACAGAAGTCTAATATATTGCACAAGTTGCGGAATTGGTGCAAATGCAGCACACTAATGATTTTTCCAGG
This sequence comes from Falco naumanni, assembly GCF_017639655.2. Classification (NCBI taxonomy): domain Eukaryota; kingdom Metazoa; phylum Chordata; class Aves; order Falconiformes; family Falconidae; genus Falco; species Falco naumanni. The sequence continues at coordinate 114,848,964 of NC_054054.1, forward strand.
CTCTGTAGAAATGGTCAGATACAACAGCCTAGCAAAAGTACTCATGGTGAGTCTGCCTGGATTGCTGTAGCCAGAAATCCTGCCAAAGTAAAAAAAAATTGTTTCTACATGAATAAAATCCAGATTACTAATATATAAATACAAATGTAAAACTGTATGGAAACTCTTGAAAAGGTACACAGACTTCTGAAAATAAAAAAACTTCAGTCCTTTCACCACTTGCTGTTTTGCTGTTGCACAGGAATTATTGGAGGACCCTGAACTATAATCCTGCTGCACCAAACCTCAAACTGAAAATTTCCAAAGCAAACTCCAGTTTGAAGGTACGTATCGATAACTCTAGATTAATCCTACCTGCTGTTTGTGTGAACTACTATATAAAAGCAGATATATATCCGTAGGTGTCACTCAGGCAGCACAGTAATGCTTGTAAACACCCCAGGCGAGGCAGATGACAGTGAACAGGCAGCAGCGGGGGATAACAGGAGCTGGAGCAGAGATTACAACCAGCGGGACCACACAGCGTAAGGGAATAGTAGAGAATGAAAGTACACAATCTTGCACTAAAAAACAAAAGAATAAAAGACCAGCAGGAACTTTTACCAGCTTCTACACTTAGGAAATTGTATTTAAAATAAGAAGTTACTTGCTGAAGAAATAACCAGTTCTAATGGGAAAGAACGTATTTACTTCAGACCTACGCTGGCCAGCATCCAATTATAGCAAGCTGCTCTTGTTATTGTTGAAGAACGGAATGAATTTGAGCATGGACCTTTGTAATGGCCAGAAAGCACATTAAATCCAAATATTTTAAAACTGTCCACTGCCTTTGTTACATATATTGCCCTACTGGAACATCTTTTCCTTGACGTGCATCCTCTATATGTACAGTAGGAAAGAATTCAACACATGCCCAAGGGAAATGACTTCAAACAAAGCGGATTTTCGGGCTCTCTGCAGTAAAAACACGTCCCCGGAGCGCGGGGACTACGTCGCACCGTTCCCGAGCTGGGGGGACCCTCCCCCCGCCGGGCCGCAGCCGAGCCGCTCCGCCGAGGCGCTGAGGCGAGGCCAGGCCCAGCAGCCCAGCGCCCCGCTCCTCTCTCTGAGAAGCCATTTTACGCTTCTCTCCCTCAGCCAGGATAAAGCGGCGCCTTCCCGGTCCCTCCCCAGCGCCCAGGACCGAGCCGCCATCCACGGCCAGCCCTGCGGCCCGCTGTACCGGGGGCAGCGCCCCAGCCGCCCGGCGGCCTCCCCGCCTCTGGCGGCGCCATTTCGGCAGCGCCTCCCGGCCGCGGCCCTGGCGGCGCAGGCGCAGTGCGGCACCGGCGGGCAGCATGGAGGACGCGCTGAGGGGAGCTCTGGGCACCGCCGTGCTCCGGCCGACGGGGCACTCGGGGGGTGGCTGCATCAGCCAGGGCCAAAGCTACGACACGGACCGCGGCCGGGTGTACGTGAAGAGCAACTCCAAGGCGGAGGTGTGGGGGGGGCAGGGGCTGAGGGGGTGCGTGTGGCGGGCTCCGGGGCGAGCGGCAGCGTTGAGGGCGGTCGCGCTGAGGAGACGCGCGGTAGGCTGGCCTCGGCCGGCCTCGCCCGGCCTCAGCCTCTTGATGGAGGACGGTTTGCCGGCTGGGCTCGGTAAAACGTGGGCTGCCGGTGTCAGGGAGGCGGCTTCGGTCGGCAGCTCCTGCCCTGTGGGCGCTTGGCTGGCGGCTGCTGCGGCCGGGGCCTGCGCTGCGGGCCGGGTGCCCGGGGTGGGGTGGGGGTGGGTGCCCAGGACTGGGGCTGGGCACTGGGACGGGCAGCAGCGTTTCTGGTGGCATGCTGGAGACGGTATCGGTGCTGTGTGTCCAGTGCTGTGGCATGCTGTTGTCACCTGTGGCTGGGGTAAGGGTGGTGTGACGTGGCTGCGTATGCTGTGAAAGCATCTGGAGCAACCTGGGAGGTATAAAATTATCTGCTGAGGGTGTGCATCTTTCGTTGTTGTAACAAAACTAGTAATTCCCTGCACATAAGAAGGAGCTTTTCTCAATAAATGATATTTTCCACAATCGTTGTTCCAAGATTTTCAGCTTTGTTCTTTCAATACCTGGTACCAGCTACTGCAGAAGGTAGTTGCCTGCATCTGGTAGTGACAAGTATAATGCAGGGTACCTGTATGGCATCCTTATTGACAAAAGGAAAGATCAGATAAGAATTACTTCAAAGGTACTCTACGCCTGTGCCTGTACAGTAGCTTCACTGGAAGAACAAAAGTCAGAACTTGTATTTGCCTTTAACAGGAAACGAATGTTTTTGAAAGCACGTATGCAGCTCTAACCGTTCTAAATTTCTTAACTCTTTGTGTACGTATCAGGGAGCTGGATGGATGCACTGACGTGGTAACATGGGAAAATATGAGAGGGTTATCCTGCGTTACATTAGGCTGGAAATAGTTTGAATTGATAGGAATATAGCCCTTCTGCTTAGGCCTTTGTTAATTGTGTATTTAGGTATACAGTCCAGTTAGCTACAAGGTAGGGCTCGAAAAAAAACATCTGCATAGATTTTTCTATTCAGTAATCATTTCATTTTCTATGCTTTTGCCTGTGTGTGTTCTGAGTGTTGATTAAAGCAAACTTTGCCAAACTGTATTATAATGCTGTGCTGTGTGTGCAGCGGTGGGTATGTATCAGCAGTTTCTTTAGAAAAACAAAGTTCTTTGGAAAACACTGTGGGTTTTACTCTATTAAAGTTAACAGCTGACTCTAACCTAGTATGATGGTTTAGATAGAGATACAGCATTTACTGATTTCCTCTGAACAAAGCTAACTCATGTTTCTGTAATTCAGCAGTTCTTCATTCTTAATCTCCTCTAGGCTTTGGAATTATTAGTCTGTTGCAAATTGTCCTTTGGCTGTGTTTCATATATCAATACTAAAGGGCTTGTATTCTGTTTTATTCATTATTTCTTTGCTTTGGCTTTTAGCAAATACTGTAGATTTCCCACATACTCTTTTCCTGCAATCTCTGCCTAAATCTTCTGGAGTAGCATTTCTTTGTGTGTTTAGTGATGTCAGTGGAGCAACTCAAGAGAATAGGTTTTGCTTTGTGTGGATAGCAGTTGCAGAAATAGGTCTTAAATTCAGAATGTCTTCAAAGCAAATTCAGTAGGTAGTGGCTTGGGTTCTGAGGATTTCTGTGTGCAAGTGCAGTAAGGGGCATTTGGTTGCTGTCATTCATATTTTGATGGGGTTTTTCCCCCTCTCTCCTCAAGAAGCAAAAGAAATAAGCCAGGAAAAATAATTCTGTGACTGCAGATTGGACTGTTTTGAAGATCAGCTATATTCCTCAGCAGTCTGTGTCAGGAAAGTCATGAAGACTGTGAATGCCATCACCGTTCTTCTATTCTCTCAACTGATGATGTATATTGCCCATAGCTTTCTAGATATTTGCAGCATAATTTCTTCACTGAAAGGGTGGTCAGTCATTGGAACAGACTTCCCAGGGAGATGGTGGAGTCACCATCCCTGGAGGTGTTTAAAAAACACATAGATGCAGTGCTTAGGGACATGGTTTAGTGATGGCCTTGGCAGCACAGGGTTAACAGTTGGACTTGATGATCTCAAAGGCCTCTTACAACTGAAGTGATTCTGTGATAATCCATTAATAACATACTGCTTACATTTTATATGTTTGCAGTTTGTACTCCTTCAATTATAAACACGCTTTCTAAGTTATTTTTATGACTACAGAGAATGCTAGAACCTAAGTCACTTCCATGAAGTCAGTTTGTGAAATGAAATTTCTGTAATTGTAAAATTACTGTCAAGTCTGGTGGTGTGGATTTATCTGCATCTTGTACATGCAGTAACCACTTGCTTCAAGCTTTTTATTTAACAATTACAGACTTGACTGGTTTTGTAAAAGAGCTTTGTTTACCTGTGACTGATATTCATAAAGACTAATGCTTTCCTTTAACATTTGGCAGGCCAGAAGAATGTTTGAGGGAGAAATGGCAAGTTTGGAAGCCATCTTGAAAACACAAACAATAAAAGTGCCTAAACCCATCAAAGTTATAGACGTGCCTGGGGGCAGTACTCTGTTTGTGATGGAACATTTGGAAATGAGAGGCTTAAACAGGTAAAATATGGTATTATCTTTGCATCCTTTAACCAGAAATTTTGACTGTTACGACAGTCAAGTTACTTGTTTTCAGAGGGGAAACCTGTATATTTTTTTTTTTTAAAAAAGCAATTCAAGATACATTTGGGAAATTACACAGCAGAGAACTGTATGAAATACTTCATAATATTTCACCTAGCAAATTGGTCATACACCACAAAGTGAGTGTGGCTTTTGTTTAGGTTGGGGTTTGTTTCGATTTCTTTGTTTAGGTTTTTGTTTGTTTGCTTGTTTTGTCTGTGTGTGGTTTTTTTTTTTTTTTTTTTGGTAATTCGTGATTTTTACAGTAAGGAAAATGACCTACCTGATCGCCTGTTTCATGTACTTGCCTTTGGTATAAGAACCAATGTTTAAAATGGGTTGTCATGAGTATGCAGAGGCACTTCCCCAGGACAGTTTCAGATTTTTGGTCCTTCTTTGTGGCACACATGTTTGAGTAAATTAAAATATGGTGCATACTTTTGTCTGATTCCGTTAGGAAAGTGGGCATGACCAATTTCTTATCCCACTCTCAGAAATTCTGCAGCCAGCATAAAGTCTTAGCCCTCATCCTGCTTATCCAGAGAGTTTCTAATGCATTAAGAGCCCTCAGTGAGCTCCAAGAGAAAGAGCAGAAATCCTGTTGTGTTTGGGCTGATTGAGATGAAAAGTGTGCAAATGCAACCTCTGGTGTACAGAATTCGGGGAATAGCTACAATCTGTGTTAACAGGAACAAAATGAAGAAATAACTTTCCCTTAAATGACAGTACCTTCGGAACAGGGAAAGATGTGAGGTCAAAGATGGGGAAAGGAACATACTTTTGTTAACGTGTGAGGCGACTGGCTGTTAGAGTTGTTTGTGATTACTGCAAGACTTTCTGAACTATGTAGGGGATAAGCTTTTGTTAAAAATACATAAAAAAGACAGGCTTGACTTCCATCTTCTAGGCCTTTTAGAGAGGAGAAGCTGGAGACTGAGAGACAGAGGTATAAAGAAGAGGATGAACCTTGTGTAGCTTTAATTCCCAAAGACAGTTTGCCAAAAAAACCCCCCATAGCATCTTGCACATGCTTTTCATACAGATTATCTTACTGAAAGCTCATATAGAAGTGATGCCACACAGAAATTAGAACTGATAGTTTCTCATTGTTATTAAACTTAAAATTGCTGCTCACTTTCACTATTAATAGTGTTGTCGGAAGCAACTTTGTAAGTACATTTTGTTATATGTTAATGTGTAATCTTTATAGGAAGAGGAGGTGTTTATAACCAGAGTATTTTGCACATGTACTTTGTTAGAGATGCAGAACTTGTTTTATACTTGATAAATCTTTTCAAATAACTCCTGGAATATTAAGAACTGGATTCATTCATGTGTCAGTGTTGCTAAGAGTACTTTTGTTTCTTAGACATTCAGCAAAGCTTGGAACACAACTGGCTGATCTCCACCTTCATAACCAACAACTTGGAGAGAAGCTGAAGAAAGAGGAGAGCACAGTTGGTACGGTACACAGCTGTTAGCAAATTTACCCTAGTTAATAATCTAAAAAGTAGTTGAAATAGCTTTTGTTACTTCAGGATAAGTTTGTTGTCTTACACTAAAGATGTTATGAAAACAGATTTGAATGAAACACCCAGGCAGGGGTCTGGTTTTTTTTTTTTGCTTTTGTTTGCTTTATTTGGATCTCTGCAAGAAAAACATTTCAGTTTGGGACCCTTGCGATCCCACACCACAGTTTTTGCAAGGATGATGGTATCAGAGGAGATAGACTGCCTCACAACATGATTATGAAGATTATAATACAGCTGCTTTACATCAAGCTTTAAACTTAAAAACCAACAGCAACAACCGTTATAACAAAAAGAGTATTAAGGTGCAATTTTTTTTATTCTCGGTAGAAGCAGCACTGTACCCTTGCATAGTTTTTAAGGCCCATTTGCATTGTAGATACCTAGAATCTTGTCATTAGTATTGGATTTTTGTCTTTGGTTTGAAAGGTAAAGGTCAAGGGCAAATGGAAGTCCAGTTTGTGGATCAGTTTGGCTTTCATACAGTTACCTGCTGTGGCTATCTTCCACAGGTAGGTTGTACTTCATCGAACTGATAGAATTTTAAGTTTACCTTATTTTCCCTTCAGTGACACAAAGGGCCAAAATTATCATAATGGAAATGGATGTATTGCTGTGGAGTCATAAAAAGTAAAAACATTGTTCAGCTGCTGAGGAAAGTAGTGCTTTGGACAGCACTTACAGGTAGCTGCATTGGACATTCATATCTCTGATTCATAGTTTCTTGGGTTTTATCACTAAGACAAAATTATTTACTCCCCTGATTTAATATTTTAAGATAACATTGTGTTAAATGGTAGCATTTACCATTCTGGATGGTACCAGTACAAAGGTTGTATAATCCTCCAGAGCTTTATTTGAAAAAGAAGAAAATCTGTCTTTTGTGTGGTGTAGAACTAACATCTGCAGTCCTGTCCCTTCAGGTGAATGACTGGCAGAATGACTGGGTGACTTTCTTCGCCAAACAAAGAATCCAGCCTCAGATGGACATGATCGAAAAGAATTCAGGAGACAGGGAAGCAAGAGAACTTTGGGCACAACTTCAGGTAGGAGGAATTCTCTCAGTTCTCATTATAGTGATAGCTAGGTATCAGTTGTTTAGATTTTCTTTTTATAAAATGAAATTCCTGTTTGTTGGTAAAGAGACCCCAGCTTTTAGGGATTAAAAATGCACATTATTGTAAGTGATAATGGCTTTTGCCACGTTACCCTCTGCTGATATTCTAAAGTGAATGTGTGCCAAATGGTACTTCCCCTTACTGTTTGGGAAATGCTAGATCGAGTTCACATTTCTCATTCCATGTAACATGTTCATGGTGAGAGATGTATATAAGCAGAAATGGATGTAAGTATATCATTATTCATTTAAGGTTTGCATCTAATTAAGTGACTGCAGTGTTAGCTATTTGTAGAAATCTCTTCAAGGCTGGTGGGAGATCCCTGAGCCTTCTATGATGACATGGGTGGTGGCTGTTGTTATTAAAGCAGGTCGATATTGCAGCACCAAGTGCGGTTTTAAATTTTTTTTTTATTGTTGAAAACATTGGATAACTACTCTTCAGCTGCTGGCTTTTATGAAAAATAGAAATCTTGGTTTTGTCAGCACCTCTGTTGACTAGGTCCTCCTGTACTGTTGCAAGTCATGGGTTGGTTTTTAACTGACTTTTAAGTTTCAATTCATATTCTGTATGTGTGCAGATAAAAGTCTACAATCATTCAACTTAAAATGTAGTACTTACGCATCTTGCTTTTTTTCCCCTGCAGCTGAAGATACCCAGTTTGTTCTGTGACGTAGAAATTGTTCCTGCTCTCCTGCATGGGGATCTCTGGGGAGGAAATGTAGCTGAGGATGATTCTGGGCCAGTCATCTTCGACCCGGCTTCTTTCTACGGCCATTCAGAGTATGAGCTTGCAATAGCTGGGATGTTTGGTGGCTTCAGCAGTTCTTTTTACTCTGCTTATCATAGTAAAATTCCAAAAGCTGCAGGGTTTGAGAAACGCCTGAAGCTTTATCAGCTCTTTCATTACATGAACCATTGGAACCATTTTGGTACAGGGTACAGAGGGTCGTCTTTAAACATTATGAGAAACCTTATAAAGTGACTTGCTGCTTAAAGCAGAATACTTCCTATGTTGCTTGCAAACCCCCACACTGGGTAGTGCAACTACAGGAGTAGTAATTTTTTTTAAAAAAGCTACTAGACCTTGACCTTGTTGCACGGTTAAAGACCTAGAATCAGTGAGTCCTGCTGAATATCAAGTGTAACAGTGTCATCCGTTTTTAGGATAGTTGGGAATAACTTTGTGAGGGAAATCGCTAAGGAAGGAGTTTATTCAGTTGCACAAAAGATCTGTCAGTGCCAAGAAAGCATTGTGTACTTGAGACTAGGTGAGGTAATACAAATCAAACACTGAGGAGATGGCTAGAAAGTTGCTTATTGCCTTTTGCTGCCCCCCCTGACCTTTATGATAGATTGCTTAGACTCTTTAAGCTCTCCATGGCCAGTTATGTGCATGAGAACAATGTTAACAGGGTATTTTGAAAGTCAACAAGAAAATTATGTAATAGAAACTGAAAAATGATTTGGACTTGCTATTCATTATGCTAATGTGATTCTATTGGACTGAGATTGCTTCCTGTTCTGTCAGAAAGCTGTGTGAAAATGCTTATAATTTTTCTGGCATGTGCATTTTGGTGCCTCATGGCATTCTTGTGTGCTGTTCTGTGCTTGTAGTTCACTGGGCTCTTACCTACAGCAATTTTGTTTTCACCAGAACTAGCACTCTCTTCTTTTTTTGGATTATGCTTTTGTCCAATAGTGTGCATTCTTAAAGATCTTTTTGGGTAGGACACTTCATGTGTACACATCCTGTGAAGATGTACTCTCTCACTAATACAGACAGATGTACTTTCTGACTGTTGTCATTGCCCACAGGATAATGCCGTCTGGTCGTGGTACAGGCTTCACATAAATTTTCTGTAGATTTAGACTACAGGTGCCATAAACTAACACTTTTGTTCAGTCCCCACTATGTGCACTTTGTAGTTCTTTGGATAGACAGGAAACCAAAGGAAGTTAAAATGCAACTCACAAAACAGTGGCTTTACACCACTGTCAGAATTTCTTTGAGGATAGCTTTTACAGGCTATTTCTTGTACCTGCAAGATGGTAATACTAAAATTCTACTCTTTTTGATGTAGGCTGGTAATGATATTTCAGTGCAAGCGTACCAGGTAGGTGAGAGGGGTGCATGATTCCTAACATGCATTTTGAGTGTTTGGGAATGACTTTAATGAACTAAAACTGTTTTTCACTGGGTATTGGCTGATTACTAAGGGGTTTTTAGTTGCTGGTTTTGCAGTTACTTATACAAATTGGAAGCAAGTTTAGAGAAGACTATCACTTGATATAACTTTCTTTCCTTAGTTCTACTTCTCTTCTCACTGGCTGTTTAACTTTTTCTACAAAAAGTTTTAAAGCCTTGCTTGGTAGAATAGCTATTACTTTTACCTTGTTGCTTAAATAAAGAAGTTTTCCAGTTGATTATTGTCGTCTCTGTTTTCTGAATTAAAACCTTACGACTTGTGTTCATTCTTGGGGAGCTGCTTGCTCTAACCTGTTAAAAGTCCCTTGTCTGTTAGACAATTATGGTCATCAGAGATGTTGATGGGAAAGTGATCCTGGATTTTAATCTGGAGCAGTGTGTCACTGAAGAAAACAGCAGTCTATTATGCAGGCATATGGAAATAAACAGTTAAGGGTTCTAACCAATTAAGTTAGAAGTTATTTAACAAAGTCCTTCTGTTTACAAATCTTTAACAAATCAACATGTTTGTTTTGCTAAAATACCTAATTACTTTTTATCATTAGAAAGTGAAAAGTGATACGAAGTTGGATTTTCTGTCAGCCATAGACTTGAGTGATAAATGGTAAGTCTTCAAACATCACCTTTTCCTCATAGAATTGAATCAAAATATTTTTGTGATTGAACAAAAATTGTGTTGTACAGAAACAAATGTATTTAGAGTTTTAATTTAAAGGATATTATGCTCAATTTTTCAAAGCAATTTTTTGCTACAATTGAAAATGGAAGGGGTGTAGAGAGGAATACAAATGGAATGCAACAGCAGGCTTTACTGTAGCATGGCTCCCTTTGTTTTGAGTTCTTATAGAAAGCGGTTGAATCTGGGGATGGAGAAGGGCATGAAATCTTCACTTCTGAAGGCAGGCAGCTGGTGGGCCCTGAAGAAGAAATTGCCGCAGTTCTGTAAAGTAATATTTTTTTTTTTTTTCCTTATGTATTGTATGGTTCTGCACTGCTCTTAGAATTGTTCTCTTTGATCATTTTGTTACATTATGTGTTCCAGGCATGACTTTGTGATTCATCTCTTTCTCTGGTAGTTTAAAGCTAACATGTCTTGCTTGTCCTTCTCATACACCCCTCCCTCTTGGCTCCCTGTGTACATTCTAAATTTGGTGAGCGTGTTTCCTTGTACCCATGCTCTCATTCTGTGTTTCCTGGTTTTGTATCATAATTTTGTTGACTTTCCATTCCTGTTTCGACAGGGGGAAAAAGGGTAAAAGAACCACTGAATTTTTCTTAAATATATAATGTACATGTATTTGTATATTGTAAAGCACTGGAATAAGCTCTCATGAGGTTTCTAAGTCTCGTTCTCAAGGTGGATCACAATGTATGTGTGGCATATGCAGTCTAAAGCATCTCAAGTTTCTGTTGAAACCAGATCTCCCTATACCTGTTTCTTAAAGTAAAATTTGAAATGAATTCCTTAGGAAATTAGTGGGTTGGAATATGATTATGTGTAATTTTAACAATATCAGCCTCTGCCTTGGAGAGGAGTAAGTGGAAGGGAAACTTGGAAGTCTGGACTTGGTGGTTAGGATCATGGAGAGTTCAGGTTGGGGCAGACCTCAGATCACACAGTTCAATCTCCTGCTTCAAGCAGGATGAACTATGGCGACAGGCCAGGTTACTGAGGTGTTTGGTCTTGAAACCCTCCAAGGATGGAGACTGCACAGCCTCTCTGAGCTTGACTGTCCTAATTGTGGATATCCATCTAGTTTGAACATCTGTGCAAGAACCTGTATTTCTGCCGAATTGCTTATAGTTCTTGTGTACCCTACATTTCACGGTGATACTTTGTTTTCATTCTTGTGGACTGGTGCCATCTGCAAAAACTGCCCGCTGATAGGACTGCTGCACTGTTGTACTGTTTTGCTTCCTGCTTTTCATCCTCACTGCCATTCCAAAATAGATCTGGTGATTTTAACTGATGCTTGTAGCAGAAATAAAAGCAGGTGGGAAGTGGTATATAATTGGCTTGTCATGCAGGCATTGACTGTGACAAAAAGATTTAAAGGGAAAATAAATTTCCGATAATTAAGCTACACCAGAATCACAATAGTGTTATTATTCTTTGTGAAATAATATAAATTACTCTTCAACGTATTTTCCAATGAAATCTTAAAAGAATTCTCTGAAATCTCCCAAGACGTGGTTGATACTGCATACAGAGCTACAGCCTGTGCAGTTACGCTGAAGATTGGATGTGTAGGTTTAAAGGAACTCTGAATCATTTGTCCTTGGAATAGCTCTTTACTGAGAAACTGTAACTTCTGTCAAAGGAAGGGAGGTTTTTATTATGGAAAGTCTTTCCTTGCTCTTGGCTTATGCTGTTCTGTATAGCTGCTTTGTTTTCCTGTGATTCTTTAGATCCTGTTACTCCCAGAGGAGCAGTAAAACGGTCTTGTTTTTCTCTGTCGGTATGCATGGGGTATCTGTCTTCTGGCCAATCTTTGAAAAGAAACGTATTAGAAGCAGTTGTGAGCAAAACAGTAAGAAAAGAACTAGAAAACTGAAGAGTTACAAGCATAACGCTGAGGCTTGGTCTCAAACCGGGAGCCCAGCAACACTGGTGGGGCCAGTCCTGCGTGACTCCGCACCGTGGGTGTGGGCCATGGTACTGAACGCGCAGGGGCAGCTGGCACTGCCGTGTGCACTCAAGTGCTCTGAGCCCCTCTGGGATGCTTTTGCGTTGTTTTCCCGCCAGCATTTGAAATGATACTGTTTGAAGTTGCTAGACTGGAAACAGTGTGAACAAATGTGTTGGGAAACCAGGCCTTTCACCTGTGCATTACTAGTTAAATATTGATCCAGTGTGGAAGGAAACAGAAGGCTTTCCTATCTTTTGGCTACTATGTAAGTGATGCAATATATTTGGAGTAACACAGTCCTGTGTCTGGTTTAACAAAAAATGAAATAAAATGTCAGAATGCTGAAAGAAGTGTTACAGTCAGTAACTATTGGCATCTTCACTAGAAATTGTAGGAGAGAAGACCATGGCATACTTGACTGCAGAAATTTTGGGTTCAGTAGTAATATTGGGGATGAAGATCTATTCTCCTTGCTTGTTTTGGTTTTTTTGGGGGCTTTTGGGTTTTTTCCTTACAGGTAAATAGTGAAAGATACCCTAATTCATTTGTCTATGCTCATTGTAATTTATTTTGTTGTCAAAAAACTTTATTTCTTTTCCCCAGATGCCCTATTGCAACCTAGAGTATGGTTCCCTCCTTTCAGCAGTTGGAGGCCATTGTTCTAATAGTAGGGTACTCTTCATGGCTTCATATGTCCCGAAATTCAAATTGCTTGGTGTTTTCACTATCCATAAATCAGTCATATGAGTCATTTTAACTAATTGCCTTAAATGGTCCGAGATCTACAGCCATAATCAAGTTCCTTTGAGTGCATGTGCACTGGTTTACTGTGATTTTATGTACATGCTGAGCACTTCTGCTTTAAGCTTCATTTCGTCCAGGCACAGCTGTTTGCTTTAGCAGCTGTGGCTCACTTTCTAGGCACAAATTCTCCATGAGAGTGTATGGACAAATTACCTAAGACTCCTGCAGTAAGTGCTGACTCTTCTTCTCTACCTCTCCCCAACATTACTTTCTGCAGCTCTGTTTTGTGAAAATCTATTTTATGATCATCACATTACTGGTATACTAACTGTAAAATATTACAGCTGGACTTTGTAGGATTGCCAAAGCAGTCACCGGTTACTTTAGACATATAACGCAAACATCCAACCAAGATACATAACATCAAATGTGGATTCTTACTGTTTTTGAATACTCTTCTGTGCTGGATCACACTCTGATTCCAGGCTGAGCTGCACTTTTCCAGCTTGTGCTTTTACTCTATAAGCAATACCCTGCTCAAATAAATTGGGATGTTAGAAAAGTTCCTCCTTAATTTGTCTCTTTGAGGTCTGTGTTCCTGCTGTTCTGTGTACCATAAGGAGCTATGTTCGGAGAAATCACTTGGTTTAGAAACAACTTGTGCTGTACCAGTATTTTTCACTCCGTTTAGGACTGGAGCCATTTGTGAACGTCATGAAAAGCCTACCTAATGAAGCCAGTATTAGTCCAGTAATCATTCCTTTCTCTGTCAAACCCAAATAGCTTACATGAATCAATGCAAACAGTAGTGAAAGAGGTGAATGAAAGCAGTGGCAACAGAATCCAGAAATTCCCTGGGGACCTGGTAGGCTTTGCTTCTCCCAAGTGAGAACAAGAACTGCAGTCTTTTCCATGGATTGTAATGTGCTAGGAGTTGGTCATACCCACCTAAGCAAATACGTGTAATCTTCATACAGACATTAAAACAAATGTTGTAGGGTCTGGGTTACGATAACATGTTTTAAAGGTTTGATGCTTTATACCAGAGCGTGTCCGTGCACTTAACAAGTATGAAGTGATTAAATGCAGCAGTACCCAAGGGATCCTCTTTCTGTGTGTTAGATTGTGAAAGGAGATAAAAAAGGGAAATGACATCCTAAAGATCTTGTTAAATCTGGAGAAGCATAAAGGAACAGTATCCTAAATTTCTTTATTACCAACTTGATGTTTTTACTATGAATTTTCACCTGATGATGTCCAGCCCTGAGCACTTACTATTTCACCGATTTGAGGGCACTTTCAGGCAATGAAAATCTTTTGACTGCTTCTGAACTACACCCCAAGAAGGGAAAGCGTTCTAAAGATCTTGGTGATGACAAAAATACTCCAGTCCACACAAAGAAGCTACAAGCAGAGAGAAAGACCCACCACCCTTTCTACATATTTCTGGTGGCTGACTTAGGGCCGGCAGCATGATTTAATTACACCCGTACGGCCGGCAGCGTGATTTAATTACACCCGCACGGCCGGCAGCTTGGGTTTGCATACCCTGAATAACCGCACGACAACGCGGGTGCGCGACTTGTAGTGTTGCGTTGACGCGCCCTCTGGTGGGCGAGTTAAAAATGACCGCTGCGACAGCGCGAGTGGGGCTTCGGGAGGGAAAACGGGGCCAAACTACAAATACCAGCAGCTCATCACAGCTGAGAGAGGACCCAGGACACACCTCTCAATTTCATTGTAGCAAATATTCCTAAAGATATTTATTTTTCATGTATGCCTATGGGAAACAAAGCATTTTTTGAAATGTTATCTCTGGATTTACATTTGGTTGTTTTTTTGGCTGCCTTTTTTTTTTTTTTCCCCGTTTGGTGGGTGGCCCTTACTACCTCATAGCAGAGTGACAGTGAAAGAAGGACCCAGACCTTTAATCTTGTTTTGCACTGGATTTAGCCGAAAGCAGCTGCAGCAGCCTGGAAATTACCATGGAAAAAATCCTTAAAACGGAATTGAAAACTTCTGTTCTGAAGGCATTTGGAAGCTCGGGAGGAGGATACATTAGCAAAGGCCAAGGTTATGAAACAGACAGTGGACGAGTATTTGTTAAGATCAACCACAAACCTCAGGTTAATGCTAGCAGATATTTAACTACTAATATTGCATGTAGAGAGCTTTTTATTTTAAAAGCACCTGATTGTCAGTAATTCAGACTTCTGCATTTTCAGGCTGACTTTTAATTATTCCTCTTTTCCTTTCAGTTTGTTTTTTTTTTTTTTAAGCTGTAGTCTGTTTTACATCAAGTAGTAATGCAGCAGGTTTGCTTAATGAAAAATGCGGTGTAATGCAATGCGATAATCGTCAACAACAGGAGTTGGCATCGTGGTATGTGAAAAGGAGGCTGAGTACAGAGATGTTTTTGTAGTTTGTAAAAGCCTAAAGCTGAATTTGCATTCACTGCATTACTTCTCATGTTTCAGTTGAATAGTGGGAGGGAGAAAACTGCACCAGTGCTAAAACTCATGTATTATTTCTAAAGCTACAGAGACTTCAAACTTCCCCATTGCTTTTGGTATTTCTAGCAGTGAGATTCTTGCAAATTTTCGGGCAAAGCTCCTGACTTTTTCTATTACTAAATGAATACTCAATTGCTTTTTATAATAGCAGAGTGCATCAGAAATTTGCTTTATCAATATAAATAACATCCTAAAACTGCTGTGAAGAACAGCAGCTTTACTTCAAAAATGCAAAGTGCAGGCTTAATATTTGTGCTGTCATCTCTGTCTGGCTGCCATGGATCCACATGGGAAGGAGAACCGGTTTAAGGATTCAATCTTTCACTTCATTTAGTAGTGATCACCTGTGGTTTTGAAGGAGGAGGTCTTGGTATTATCCCCAGAGATACTGTTACATCTAAGTAGTTTGGTAGTAGTTCCATAAGCAGCTGGAAATCATGGTGAAATGTGATGTATCCTACTACCCTGGAATTAATTTGGGAAACAAGTTAGAATTAAGGTATTCAAGTGTCCCTTTCATGGACTGAAACCTTGCTGCAGCTTGTGTTCTTTTATCAAGATGAATTAACTCCTTGGAACGTTGTAAACAAGGCTGTTTTTCCTGAAGTGCTTGTTGCAGACATCCATCGTTTAGCCCAAGGATATTCTTATTCTTTGACAGGCTAGAAAAATGTTTGAAGGGGAAATGGCAAGTTTGGAAGCTATTCAGAAAACCGATATTGTGAGAGTGCCTCAGCCTATTAAAGTAATTGACCTACCTGGAGGAGGAGCAATGTTTGTCATGGAGTACCTAAAGATGAAGCACCTCAACAAGTACGTCTGTACATCTTTCTTTTTACTATGTTTTGGGGCATATCTTCTTATGCCTTACAGTCACTCAGAACTTTCTGAGAACAACCTCTCTGTTTTCTCAGACTTTGCATCTGTCAAGTTCTGTGTTTGTGTATGTGCATACATATTAAAAAAAAATGTTTCTGTGTGCGTGTACATACCTTCCCCATATTTTGTTCTTCCCTGGTTTTTCCCTTCTCTGCAATAGAAATGGCATGCTCTTGCTAGCCTAGAGCTTTGTATGCTGGTCCACGTGTGCTGATGCTACTAAAGTGAGTGCGGTAATGGCTGAGTTGAGCCCACCTTTCCCTCGTGAGATTTTTCATTTGAGTTTCTTTCCCAGCCTATCAGTTTTCTTTAAACTGACAGCCTTCTTATGTTTTTGAAACCTCTGCTTCTCTAAGTGTAATCTTCAAGTATGATTGAAGTCAGTCAACAAGGTCGAAGGCACAAGGGTGAGGAAGAAATAAGCGGATAGATAACATGAAGTTCTATTTCATTTATCAACGAACCTGAATGTGGAATTCAGGAGTCACGGGCTCCTGAACATAGGCTTTCAGGAACTGACTGCTTTGTTCCAGGCCTCTATGGGAACACAGGGATACCTATGGCTCTTCTGGCGGTTGTTTGTCCAAGCTATCTATTTTTATTGGGAGAATAATGGCAGTTCCACAGCCTCCCCAGCCAGTCTGTTCCAATCCCTTCCACTCTTCCTAGGAAAGTTTTTCCAATGTCTAACCTCAGTCCTCCTGGTTACAATTTTAAACCCGTTATTTTCTACCTACTCTGGGTATGGAGAAGAAATTAGTTTCTGTCCTTGCAGCTCCTGTTCAGGTATCTACACAAAATATTTTAATTGTTTTTCAGTTGTCTTCTGCATTAAGCAACCTCAACTCAGTCCTTGCTATGGTTTCTTTTTAGACTGACTATTATTATTGCTGCTCAGCTGATCTTGAAGTATGAGGCCCAAAAGTAGACACCATGTTCTATTCTCTGCTTATTAATGTGGAGCTGATAAGGATTACTTGATCCTCCTGCACTCTGTGCTCCTGTTTATACAACCTTGTGTTCTGTTTACCTTTCTTGCAAGAGCATTGACTTAGGTTCGTTTTGTCATGTTACAACCCATTTCTTCAGAGGTGTCTGGTCATTTGCTCCCTGTTATGTACTTCTGAAGTTGATCGAGGTTCCATATTTGCCCAAAATATACTTGATCATGTTTCACTGAGATTTTTCCTCCCCCGTAATAATTTGTTCGCTTGTCTTGTTTGAGTTTTGATTTGGTTTTTGATCCTACAGATATTCTTCAAAGCTTGGAGAGCAGCTAGCAGATCTTCACCTTTATAACCAGAAACTTGGAGAGAAGCTGAGAAAGGAGGGAAACACAATTGGTAGAGTATTGATATCATGTACTAAATCAAAAATGAAATAATTAATTTGGCTGTGGTACAGTAGTGCATTATACTTGTAATGATAATTAAATACTGGGACGCTCTTTCATGACGTACGTCCCTCATGTCCCTATGCCACACTTCTCAAATGTACATTATATTTATATAGGACCTATAATTACTATTACAATTTTTAAACGTATCATTTTAACCTTTACAAAACTAAATTAATTTTAATTATTCATTTTGTATATACTTATTTTCATAAAACTATGTGAATACTGAAATTCAGTAAGAAGTAGTGCTAATATTTGATAGAGCTTTCAATATTTCTTAAGTCAAACTGAAAATTTGGACTCCTTGTCTTTTTCAGTGTCAGCTGAACCTTTCAGCCTCATGTACTGTCAACCTCTTAAAATGTTCTTGATATTACAGATATCCTCTCTTTTTGTTTACTGTTAGTTTAGGCAATTGTTACAGAATATGGTCCCAATTAGTAAGCCCATAATTAAGTTCTCCTTTAAAGATGTTAGGGATGACATTTTTGAACTCAAATATGTAGCAAAATATACAATTTCTGTTTCTTGAAGACAACTGTAATTCAGTAGTGTAAGGTCGTGATCCAGTTTCTATTAATGTAAATGAAAACATCTTCCATCACTCTTTGGAAAGTGGATTAAGGTGTAAGTGGAAAAAAAAATAAAAGGAAGCTATACAAAGAATTATTATTTTAGAGTTGTTAGTATTAAGACCAGAACCACCTGTCTGTATCTGTCTTTCCTGTGACTTCCCAGGTTCTACTTTTAGTAGTAGACATATTTTAATCCATTATTTTTGAGTGAAGGCCTAATGAAGGTCATAAATAATCTATGAATTAAAAATAAGCTGTATTTAATGACAACAGGTTCAAGTGTTGGAACAGTAGATTTTGAATGTGGTGTCTAGACTCTGTTCCTGAACGTCTAACTCATTTATACAAAGAAAAGTCATTAACTGTTACTAATTGTGCCTCCATGTCCATTCAGTATCAAGTTTAAGAGAGTTCTTTCCATCTTTAGAGAGGGTTGTGACCATGAAATAAGTGTAACTTAACTGCTTAAAATTATTTTGTATGTCTGTTCTCTGAAATTTAGTTCTGTGTCTGCAAACTTTACCATGTAAGGATCTTGAAACTCCCAATATTTATTTTGTTTCTTAGGTAAAGGAGCAGGACACTCTGAGTCTCAATATGTGGATAAGTTTGGATTCCATACAGCCACTTGCTGTGGTTATATACCACAGGTATGTTCCATGCCTGTGAAAGCTGACACATACTCATACGGTTCTGTAAACTCCTTATCCAAAAGCTTGTTTTGTTGGCCTTCAGCTTTATGATGACAGTTTTGCTTTCACTGTTCCATTCTGATCTGACAGCAGGGGAATATGACGGCTATTCAACATGCGTGGCTTGCTACTGTACATGTAGCAAGCAGACACAGTGGATCTAATTAAGAATTTTAAATTATGTGGTAGTTTTTAGCTTAGTGACACTTAATAAAGCAAGCATCCCTTCACATACTATGTCTTTGTTTTTGTTTTTTCTAAATCCCTACTTCATGGTCCTCGAATGGTAAAATCCACTACTCTTAGAGTAACACATGTAACACATCATGTAAGACATTGGAAAGGGCTCTCAGAGATAAATCAGTCATTTGCTGGCTTTGCACATGGTAGAATTTCATTCTGCTATTTAATTGAATGAACTTCCAATATCTCAAACTCTTTGCTAATTACAACTTTTCACAGAATTAGAAACACATTACCCAGTAAAAAAATATGAATTAATAAATACTTTTGCAATTCCAGAAAGATTTTGGAATATAATATGGAATAACTGAAATGATCTCACCAGAAACTCTCCATCTAAAAAATATCAGGAAAATGTAAATGAATGAAAATAGCCAGAACTTCAATTTGGATCTCATGTTAAGAGACAACCTAAGCATGGGACAGGGCATCACTCCCAAAAGGACAATCGACAAAATGTCTAATAACATTGTGCGTAGGTCATACTAACATTGTCTACAGCATTGTGTCAGCATTGAACATTTTAACTTGGATATCTATGTATTATTAATACTGACTAATTATATGTTAAAATTGTTTAGTACAAACCTCTGTATCCTATTTTCTAGGTGAATGAATGGCAGAACGATTGGCCTTCCTTCTTTATTCGTCACCGACTCCAAGCTCAATTGGATTTGATTGAAAAAGATTATGGAGATAGAGAAGCCCGAGAACTTTGGTCACAGCTAAAAGTATGAACCACAGCTTAAATCTGCTTTTCAGAATGTTAGAAAATATACATTAGTGGAATTTTAAAGGTGTTTTATAAGCTACTTGCATAGCTTTTATATATATATAATGCATATTCATTGTGAATTATATATATTTTATATATATATATAACACCAGTACATATACTAGCTTCACAGCTGGTCCAACAACATTGTCAGCTGAAAAGAATTCATGTTGCTCTTTCAGTTTTTCAATAGACAGTGAAAATAAACTTGTAATTCAGCACTGACATTTGCTTCTTCGAATACAGCTAATAATAATAATGTGGTAAATCCTATCTAAAAACTTGGTGTTACAAAGCAGTTAAGATTCTGCTGTCCAGGCAGGTTTGTTTGGGGTTTTTTTTTTGTCAGTTGGTCCAGGCTCACAGCTGCGACTGTGGTTCAGGACACACTCCATGCAGCACTTGGAAAACCACCAGGAACGTGTTCCTCGGCAAGCTTACATCACAGATCTGTTCCTTAGTTCTGCTTAGTTGGTACAGGTGTTTACTGCTGCCCTTTTTTGCCACTGAAACATTTTAATTCAAATGAAATTTGTTTTATTTCTTGTGATGGCCAACACTATTCATGCCTAGAAACAATACATTAATACTAGGTGTTGATACCAGACTGTGAATTAAACGATTTGCTAAGCTCTGTCAAGAACAATCAGGACTGTTTATTACTGGCTTACAGTTTAGGTTTATGCTTGTAGCTATCAACTTCAAAAGCACTCCATGAGGACTGAAAATAGGCAGTAATTGACTAGCTTAGTCTCTTACATACTACAGTACTTTATTTAATATTTTCTTCAAAACTCTTTTAATGGTTACATATTTGTTCGTGCTTTTTCAGCTAAAGATTCCTGAAATGTTCTGTGACATCGAAATTGTTCCTGCTCTCCTGCATGGGGACCTGTGGGCAGGAAATGTGGCGGAGGACGACTCTGGGCCAATTATCTTTGATCCTGCTTCCTTCTATGGCCATTCAGAGTTTGAACTGGCCATTGCTGGAATGTTTGGGGGGTTTAGCAGCTGCTTTTTCTCTGCCTATCACAGTAAAATACCCAAAGCTCCAGGATTTGAGAAACGAAACAAATTGTATCAGCTCTTTAATTACATAAACCACTGGAACCATTTTGGGACAGGATACAGGGGATCTACCCTAAATGTAATGAGAAAACTTCTAAAGTAACCAGATAGGTTTGAGAAATTAGTAATGAACAGCGCCTACTTACCAGAAGTAACGCAAGCTAGGAATTAATGTTGATGGTAAAACACCTGACATGTAAAAGGCTTAGTACACTTTTGAGCCTCACTAAATGTTAAGAGTGATTGTGTAATTTTTAACATATACATTAGTTTACTAGCACAGGTTTGTATGCTGCTGAAGGAAAAGACTGCATTGTTTGTGAAGAGTCCACTAGGTTGGAAAAGTAGCATGACAGTCAGCCTAACCTCACTCTCCGTAGGGAGTCTCACTTCATAGCTGCTCTGTTTCCACAGTTTCCATCTTGCCATGACTCCTGTGTCTCTACCAGCAGTTTGTTGTTGAGAGCTACTGTTGTGGGATTGCGGTGCTTGAAATAATAATCAGTTCCTTATGTCTCCCCTCTTTTATTCTGTTTTAGTTTTTTGTCTCTGTGTCCATCCCCTTTCCCCTTTATATTTCTGTTGTCTTTCCCATGTTAAGTGTCCTACTTGCAAAATTTAAATCAGATTCTATGAATCTGAAAATGAAAACATTCTCTTTTTGATTTTAAAGAGTAGACAAAGCCCTTTGGACTGCACTTGGAAAGCGTGTGTAATTAATATAATTTCTAATATGTATTTTAATTTAATGTAATTTACTTACATGCATTTGTTTTTCTCTTGCTATGAGAAATTTAAATTACGGTGGTATTTCCTAAAAAGGATGTCTCTGTAGTTCCTCGCTAATTAACTGTATGGTCAGAAAGCGGGTTGTTACCGTATGAGTTTGATAATAACACATCATAGTTTTAGTATGGTATTTCAGTGTGTTATACTATGATAGTAACATATTTAAATAACTTCGTAAAAAGATAGCAAAAAGTGGGAGGGAGGCTTAGTGTTTTGGTGATGAGAAAGCATCTGTGGTGCTGGGTGGTTGGTGCTTGATATATTTTCAGTTTTATAAAATGATGTACAGTAGGCAAAGCCAGTCTGTTCTGCCAATGCTGGATTATTGAAGGAACAGTGTCAAATTAGATGGCTTTATAATGTTTTATAATGTTCCTAACTGCTTTATTTTTACAGAAAACATAGGCAATGAGAATGTGGGGAGAAAACCATGCAACAGAGATGTTGGCATACAGTGTGAGCTAGAGTACATTAGCAAATCCATGCTTTTTTAAAATGGAATAAAGTGGTAAAGAAAGTAAATAAACATTTGTTGGACCGCACTTATATGTGAACTGGAAGATGTAAGCAAGGATGACTGAACTTATATATTTAGGCTTCAGACAGCTGTCATGACTAATACCTAAAATGTTATATTAAAAAATGCTTAAATTGTTTACTTTTTTCAGCTTTAAATAGCTGTACTATAAAGATTTCATAAAAGTTAATGTTGTAATTGAGATAATATTTTAAAAAATGCATTTCTCTGTAAATATAATACAAACAGTTAAAATTTTTTACTTCCTTTGAATTTGGGCTACAATTAGGGTGAAGCTGTCACAGTGTGGTTATAATACTTAGTACAATTATAACAGTGGAGAAGTGGAATAAGAGAGTTAGAACACAGCTGAAATCATAGCTGATATCTAGAAGATCCAGGTCTGAGAAAGCTGGTATCAAAGTGCATGTGTACTAGAATTTATGAATGTTAACAGAAATACATCTATTACATTGGAAAGGACATGTGAACTTAAGCTCCTTCTCAAATAAAATACATTGCAGAAATTGTGATTGTGGTTTGCTTTAATGAATTCGGGCCTGCAGATAAGGGATTTGGGTGTGGCTGGAGTTGCTGGGTACTGGGAAAGAGCAGTTACCTGTCCTAAGGTCCTGACCAGACTGAATTCTTCCTGAATTTCCTTTATAACCAGCGGAGCCAAAGGAGCACCTCTGAAGGCAACTCATCTCGCCCTGACCACCCATTTCAGTTTGACAGCTGGTCTGATCCTTTGAGTTTATTCTCTGTGAGGTAAAAAGATAACCTGAGGTGACTTAGTCAATGGCTAATTCAGAACCCAGGTTTACTTTTCTAGTGTTGGTGACATGTCAAGAGAGAAGCGGAAAGGCAGTGCTGTTATCTGGTAAAATATTCAGGGGGAAAGTGTGTGGGAAAGGAAGTCGAGATGTGGAATGTCTTGGGCCGAAATATGATAAAATATCTTTCCGAGAAAACTAATGGGAAAGAATATGGCATGAGAGATAGTAACTGCTGTGAGGGGGTAGACATTTGAGTCTGCCCGCTCCCTTCCCTTTTTTTCTGTAGTTGTAGCTTTCAGCATTCGATTTTTGTATCCAGAATTTTATAAGGTTTAGATAATGAGTTATTATGTTAACCATATAATAGACAGTTTTGGCGTGGCTAGAGTGAGAAATGGAGAAGGTCATGGATAACGGTGTAACCCAGGTGCCTTCCACACGCCTTTTGTGCCCTGCGCAGCACTGAGAGCGCTGCGGGGGCGCGGGCAGGGCCTGGGCCGCCGCCCAGCTCCAGGCGCCTTCCCCAGCTCGCTGAGGAGCCGCAAACCGCGGGCTCTGCGCTCCGGCGGATCACGGAATCGGCAATAAACGCTGCAAAGCGCTCCGCCTGCCAGGACCGGCCGCCCCCGGGCCTGCCGTCTCCTCAGCCCCCCAGCCCGCCCTGCGGCCCCCTCAGCCCTGCCGCCAGCCTCCCCTCAGCCGCCCGCCGGCCCTGCGGCAGGGGCGGAGCCGCGCGCGGGAGCGCAGCCGCCGCCGCACCTTTTGGTCCCGCGCGGCGCCCCGTAGGAGGGAGGCGGGGGCCGGGGCTGGGGAGCGCCGCGGCCGTTGCCGGGGTAATGCGCGCGGGTCGCCCGTGGCGCGGGTCGCCGTGAGGGGGCGAGGGGGCCGCTCGCCCTCCCCGGTGCCGCCTCCGGGAGCCGGTGGCTGTGCGGGCCAGGCGGGGAGGGCCGGGCCGGGCCGGGCCGGGCCTGCCGTGGAGGGGTGCGGTGGGCCGCATGGCGGCGGGCGGGGCCGGGCGGCGGCTCGGCGTGAGACGTGTGTGAGGCGCGGCCGGGGCGGGCCCGCTCCGGGACCCCCAGCTCCGGGACCCCTGACTGACCGGCCGTTCTGCCCAGTTGCAGGGAGCCTCGGGCATGGCTCTGGGCGAGATGGATGGCGCGGCGCCCGAGCCAGAGGATGGCAGGAGTCAGGAGCCGGGGGTCGCCACCACGAGAAGTGTCCTGGAGAGTTTCACGGAGAGCCAGGAGGTCAGGGGGCTCATCGGTAACCTCAAGGGGGTCTTTGGGGACCTGGTGACTCGAGAAATGACCGTGGAAAAATTCCTAGGTGAGCACATCATCCAAAGGGAGCGCGTTCTTGTGTTGCTTAGAGCATCTTGCCACCAAAAAAGGTCCAAACTGCTAATTTTCTATTGGTGATAATGCTGGAACTTTATCAACAGGTAGTTTAGAGTTATTTTTCTACTCATTTGTTTTCCAGATATCTGTACCATTATTGTAAGGTATTTAACTGCTGTAAATAAACCCCCAGGTCTTAGATTTAAGACAACTGAATTCTGGCCCATGTTTAGCTTCCAGTTTCCTATTCAAATGCAGACAATAATTTAGCTGAAGATTGTATGTCTGTCAAAGCCATTTTTATATCTGATTACTTGTTTAAATTTCTTTGAGCTTTAAAGAGTTAGTTTCATATTTTTAGTTTCATAGGAAGTATGAAAGGCAGCTGAATCCACACAGATCTTGTAATTGTTTCTGAGTGAAGGCAACTTAGATCTTAGTAACAGCTTTTTTGCCATAGAACAAAAGCTGTTCTGCTTCTGGACCTCAGCTGAATGTAGAAGCGTTACAATTACATACATGTAGCAGTGCCCTAGGTAATTAGCCTGTTATAAAGCACATCTGTGTATTGGAGCCAATATTCTGACCAGATGATTTGCACGTTAATGCAAGGTTTCACGTATTTACAAATCAAGCTAGCATTTTGCAAGTATTGTTGCAAAAATGGTGAAATTGCAAAAACTTGCAGTCAAAATATCGAGCTGGTGGTTTTTTGACAAAGAGAGGTAGACCATAAACCAGAAACCCCAGAATTTGGAAATTTGACCCTGCAGAAGCTTCTCAATAGTATTATACTCAATTGACTTAACTGGCTGTTCCATCTGAGGAGTTTAATGATGAACATGT